>NC_053025.1:73811895-74009633 GCF_003073215.2 Triticum urartu
TCTTCTCACTTCCCAGGACTGTGGTGTACTCAACATCTAGCCCAGCGACCCACTCATCATTTGAGTTTTCGAACATGCGTTTGAAGCGAGCAAGGCATTCTTTCACTTTTGCGGAAGAACGGGTGTAGATGACGTCGAACTCATCGCAGGTGATGGTTTTAACATTGTACTCACCGCCGATCATGGAGATTTGGGACGCCATGGATTTGGGAGGAGGGTTAGGATTAGTGGAACTGCCGTAATGTGAAAGGACGGGACGACTAGGAGCGGTTTATCGATTGTAAAAATGTCGAGTGGGGGCGCGTGCGAATGGAAGGGTAGTGGCTTGCCTTGTGGGTAAATGGATTCATGCACGGTACTATGGGGGCCCAATTAGATGTCATGTCTACTCGACGCCCAATTAAATGGCTTTCGATGTCATGTCAAGTGCCGGGAAAATTACAGGTGATATGAAGCTTTCCATTCTCCCATGATACGGGCTTCTGAGAGACCTTGGATCTGAGATGAACGGTTGCATGGTGTGATTCTAGACCTATGGGTGAATATCCTATCCTGGAGGGTTATTCTGCAAATTTTCAGCAACTTAGCATGCGACTGTTCAATCTCAGATCCAAGGGCTGCTAGCAGCCCGTATCATGGTCGCGCCTACCACGATTGTCGCCTCGCTCGCACGGTCGCACCCTTGGAGATTTAACACGGTGCATTAGGCTATCTGATGTTGGCATGTCATACATAGTCATCACTGAGTCACTCATACAACAAGGTTAGGTATAAGGTTGGCTATAAGAGTTTTTTTGTTTACTTCTCTCTATCTCTTTCTTCGTAGTATTTATTGCATTTGCCAAGGAGTGACCTCTTCCAATGAAATGGTGCTTAGATGAGGTGCTATGGGCATTAAATGGCTTAGCAACTCAAGTCTCCAATGCATAGGTGCTTAGTTTTTTATTGTTAAGTTTGCTTCATCTAGGTACATGCGCTTAGCACCGTTTCTTCCTAGGGTCACCAAACTAGTCTCTCTATCTTCTTAATTAACTTGCCACATCAGACTTTATGCCTATGTGGCAGGCTTAGCACCTATAGGATCAAGTACAATAGTGGGCTATAAGCCCGCTTTACATGGCATTTTTGCATATGTGGGGGAAAGAGGCAAGGAAAAAGTGGAGGAGTGGGCTCTCAAGCAAGAGCCAGCCTCTACATGGTGGAGCGTCGGGAGAGGCACCTGTATGGAGGTGGTCAGGAATCGGGAGACTCAAGCCGGTCGTAGCGCCGCAGTTAAAATGACAATGGAAAGTCAAATCACCGGGCCCCACCTATCCAGCAGTAACTCACTGTCAAATCACACAGCCCTACGTTTGCAGCAGCCTACTCCCTCATCTTCTCGCGCCTCTATCGAACCGACTAGGCGAAACTTCCCCGCCTACTGCGCGGGAAAAGCCCTGCCCTCGACTTTTAAATAGTACAGTATACTAATTTTGTATCCATGGATTGCGCCATGGAGCAAAGCCTCAAGAAAACTGTGGTACACATGTACGGAGTATACAGCACGCCCGTCGCATTCGCGTCGCACCCCAGACAGTCGGTCGGTCTGGCACGCCGCTCTCCAAATGGAACGCGCGTCATATTGCATTTGCAGACACATGTGGGACCGCAATTGAGAACTGACCATAGGCACACTCCCCGGCCCCGCAAGTCGGCTGAGTTAATAGAAGCACATACTCCACCTTGGTACCTGGATGATCCCTGCAAGACATGGAAGATCAGTTCATCCATGCATGTGACCAGACTCCAGCAGACACGCCTGGATTGGCTATCGTCTACATATCGTGCAGGCTGTGTTGTACAGGGTCGTAGTTCTGGTGAGAAATCTAAAAAAAGGTTTCTTGTCATCTCGCAAAATTAGGTGTCATGTGCTTCGGATCACTGCGAGGGTTAAACAGCGACAACTGAGTTGGGCTAGTCATTGGGGGCACATGCATGAAGACTACTCGGCTGCCATCTAGGTCAAGCCAGATATGTTAATTAGGATATCTATTAATGGACCCCTTTTCTATGAGTTTATCTTTAATTTGAGCTTTGATCCTCGTCTAGTTTGTCCGTCGGGATTCATCTTGTCTCCTTTGGGCAGTGAGGTTATGATTTCTTGTCATGTGGCATTTTTCGTGTTATATGTTATAATCCGGTCCTTCAGATCAAAATGACGACAACTGCGCCTCCCAGGCACGTGCATGAAGACTTCTCGACAGTCATTGCCGAGGTCAAGCCGGCTCCGGCCGGTAGACAAAACAAAACTAGTACTCCACTATATAGGCAGGAGCCTCCGCGCTTGCTTGCTAGTGTTGCTCTGTTCACACTGTCTCGTCCTCTCTAGATCTAAACACGACAGCAGTGGCCACACTCTCTCTCTCTACTCACCGCTGGTCATAGATCCAGCCGGATCCTCTCCGCCGGGGAAGGTGAGAAGGTGCAACGTTCACGCAGTCATCCTCGGCAATGGCTCTTACCCACTTCCGGTGCATCCTGATCAGCATGCCTTGTCGTTCTCTCCCAAGCATCGCTGGCGAGGGAGGGTCTCCCACCCTTTCTTCCTCGCTGCCGTAGTGTGGGCAGATCCGTCCTCCCGCCGCCCACCTAGCGACATCCCGGCGACCCTCAGGTATAACATCCTTCAAAACCGGCCTTGCTCTACTTCGCAAGCTCCTGACGTAGCTGCATTTGTATCTTTTACTATTTCTCAGGGCCCCTCGTGTAGATAGGATTGATCGGCTGTTTGAAAACCACCTATTTTTTTACTGTTAAGAGGTAAAACTAGTTCATGCATACGAATCTAGTAGTACTTGGTTCAAACAAGGAAGAAAGGGGGTGGGGGTGGGGGTGATTTGTTACCTGAATCTAGGACTTGGTCGAAAGAGGAAATAATGGGGGCGAAAAGTAGCAGAGACTGGCTATCCAACTGGTCTCTAGGTCTAATACGGAAATAAAGGGAACGAAGTACAAACTCAATATAAACCCGATCTATTGGTTGAAAAAGGAAAGAAAGTGGGGACTGGGGGACAAGTCAACAGAGTAAGTCCAGCACTAGATTTGCTAGCCTCACACAGTATAAGGTGGCTATATACCGAACAAAAATGGGACCAACCCAGATATCCTCTTCTGATGTTTGTTGCCCCGAGCCGCTCTTATGTAATGCCACTGGTAAAATGTAGCAGTCGCACTGTTAAAAGTAAGGACACGTTAAACCAATGTTGTTTTCAATGTAATGCCTCTAGTAATATGAATCAATGGCACTTTTTTCATGTCCTGCTAAATTTCCCATTAAGATAAGTTGCTTCTTTTCGTTAGAGATGCAACTGTCCTGGTCCGCCTACTCTCCAGGAGCTTCACGACCAACCTTGATGTTGCTCAATTTTATTGCAACTAATGAAGAAGCTCTGTGGGTTTCATTTTCTGATGGAAATGGAACCAGGGCTGGAGCCCTTTTCTTAAAAGAAGAAGAAGAAGAAGCTGCTAGCTCATGGGACATTGCTTCATTTTAGGTGAACTGCACCAAAAGGTCCCATGAATTGAATCATCCATGTTGGTGACTGGTGTCATCCCTTCTATGATGGCGTTGACTGCAGATATGGTTCCCATCACGAGGTATGTTCCTTTTTGGTCTGACCGTTTGCCAAAGATCCTGCATGTTGATCCTGCTCTTGTGCTACTGTTTTGGCACTGCCATGATAAAGCAGTAATGTTATTATTTTGCACCTTAATCTAGTGGCACTATTAATTTGAGGCAATGTTTTGGCACCGCTAGTGCCACTATTTTTTTATATATCGAAAGAGGGGGTTCCCTCCGATTTCATTAAAGAAACCCAACCATAGAGAACCATTATCCGACAACATCTCAGTGTAAACGGGCAGTTATGCAACTACTACTAGAACGGACTGAGTACTAGCAGGAGACAAGTTCGCCACATAAGCTAGGCAGGTAGGGGGACGCAGCACCAGCTCGACCAAGTTTGGATTACAACCCAAATGCTACCACAGAAACATCAGGGGGAAGATAGGGACTGAAAGAGCCAGCTTTAGCATCCCAGTCTAAGCACCCCTGGCCTTCATCCTTGCGACGCACGGTACACCTCGTTTGCCACCTGCTCGCTGAAGGAAATATGCCCTAGAGGAAATAATAAAGTTATTATGTATTTCCTTATAATCATGATAAATGTTTATTATTCATGCTAGAATTGTATTAACCAGAAACATAATACATGTGTGAATACATAGACAAACAAAGTGTCACTAGTATGCCTCTACTTGACTAGCTCGGTAATCAAAGATGGTTATGTTTCCTAACCATGAACAATGAGTTGTTATTTGATTAACGAGGTCACATCATTATTTGAATGATCTGATTGACATGACCCATTCCATTAGCTTAGCACCCGATCGTTTAGTATGTTGCTATTGCTTTCTTCATGACTTATACATGTTCCTATAACTATGAGATTATGCAACTCCCGTTTACCGGAGGAACACTTTGGGTACTACCAAACGTCACAACGTAACTGGGTGATTATAAAGGAGTACTATAGGTGTCTCCAATGGTACATGTTGGGTTGGCGTATTTCGAGATTAGGTTGTGTCACTCCGATTGTCGGAGAGGTATCTCTGGGCCCTCTCGGTAATGCACATCACATAAGCCTTGCAAGCATTGCAACTAATGAGTTAGTTGCGAGATGATGTATTACAAAACGAGTAAAGAGACTTGCCAGTAATGAGATTGAACTAGGTATTGGATACCGATGATCGAATCTCGGGCAAGTAACATACCGATGACAAAGGGAACAACTTATGTTGTTATGCGGTCTGACCGATAAAGATCTTCGTAGAATATGTAGGAGCCAATATGGGCATCCAGGTCCCGCTATTGGTTATTGATCGGAGACGTGTCTCAGTCATGTCTACATTGTTCTCGAACCCGTAGGGTCCGCACGCTTAAGGTTACGATGACAGTGATATTATGAGTTTATGCGTTTTGATGTACCGAAGGTTGTTCAAAGTCCCGGATGTGATCACGGACATGACGAGGAGTCTCGAAATGGTCGAGACGTAAAGATTGATATATTGGAAGCCTATGTTTGGATATCGGAAGTGTTCCGGGTGAAATCGGGATTTTACCGGATTACCGGGAGGTTACCGGAACCCCCCGGGAGCCATATGGGCCTTATTGGGCTTTAGTGGAAAGGTGAAAGGGGCTGCCCATGGTGGGCTGCGCGCCTCCCCCCTCCCCTAGTCCAACTAGGACTAGGAGAGGTGGCCGGCCACCTCTCTCTCTCTCTTTCCCCCTTGGGAATCCTATTTGGAATAGGATTGGGGGGGAGTCCTACTCCCGGTAGGAGTAGGACTCCTCCTGCGCCTCCATAGGGCTGGCCTCACCCCTCCCCCTTGGCTCCTTTATATACGGAGGCAGGGGCACCTCTAGACACACAAGTTGATCCACATGATCTATTCCTTAGCCGTGTGCGGTGCCCCTTGCCACGATATTCCTCGATAATACTGTAGCGGAGTTTAGGCGAAGCCCTGCTGCTGTAGATCATCAAGATCGTCACCACGCCGTCGTGCTGACGAAACTCTTCCCCGACACTTTGCTGGATCGGAATCCGGGGATCGTCATCGAGCTGAACGTGTGCTCGAACTCGGAGGTGCCGTAGTTTCGGTGCTTGATCGATTGGATCGTGAAGACGTACGACTACTTCCTCTACGTCGTGTCATCGCTTCCGCAGTCGGTCTGCGTTGGGTACGTAGACAACACTCTCCCCTCTCGTTGCTATGCATCACATGATCTTGCGTGTGCGTAGGAAAATTTTTGAAATTACTACGAAACCCAACAGTGGCATCCGAGCCTAGGTTATTTATGTTGATGTTATATGCACGAGTAGAACACAAGTGAGTTGTGGGCGATATAAGTCATACTGCCTACCAGCATGTCATACTTTGGTTCGGCGGCATTGTTGGACGAGACGACCCGGACCAACATTACGCGTACGCTTACGCGAGACCAGTTCCCCCGACGTGCTTTGCACATAGGTGGCTTGCGGGTGACTGTCTCTCCAACTTTAGTTGAACCAAGTATGGCTACGCCCGGTCCTTGCGAAGGTTAAAACGGAGTCTATTTGACAAACTATCGTTGTGGTTTTGATGCGTAGGTGAGATTGGTTCTTGCTTAAGCCCGTAGCAGCCACGTAAAACTTGCAACAACAAAGTAGAGGACGTCTAACTTGTTTTTGCAGGGCATGTTGTGATGTGATATGGTCAAGGCATGATGCTAAATTTTACTGTATGAGATGATCATGTTTTGTAACCAAGTTATCGGCAACTGACAGGAGCCATATGGTTGTCGCTTTATTGTATGCAATGCAATCGCGATGTAATGCTTTACTTTATTACTAAGAGCTAGTGATAGTCGTGGAAGCATAAGCTTGGCGAGACGACAACGATGCTACGATGGAGATCAAGGTGTCACGCCGGTGACGATGGTGATCACGACGGTGCTTCGGAGATGGAGATCACAAGCACAAGATGATGATGGCCATATCATATCACTTATATTGATTGCATGTGATGTTTATCCTTTTATGCATCTTATCTTGCTTTGATTGACGGTAGCATTATAAGATGATCTCTCACTAAATTATCAAGAAGTGTTCTCCCTGAGTATGCACCGTTGCCAAAGTTCGTCGTGCCCAGACACCACGTGATGATCGGGTGTGATAAGCTCTACGTCCATCTACAATGGGTGCAAGCCAGTTTTGCACACGCAGAATACTCAGGTTAAACTTGACGAGCCTAGCATATGCAGATATGGCCTCGGAACACGGAGACCGAAAGGTCGAGCATGAATCATATAGTAGATATGATCAACATAACGACGTTCACCATTGAAAACTACTCCATCTCACGTGATGATCGGTTATGGTTTAGTTGATTTGGATCGCGTAATCACTTAGAGGATTAGAGGGATGTCTATCTAAGTGGGAGTTCTTAAGTAATATGATTAATTGAACTTAAATTTATCATGAACTTAGTACCTGATAGTATCTTGCTTGTTTATGTTGATTGTAGATAGATGGCTCGTGCTATTGTTCCGTTGAATTTTAATGCGTTCCTTGAGAAAGCAAAGTTGAAAGATGATGGTAGCAATTACACGGACTGGGTCCGTAACTTGAGGATTATCCTCATTGCTGCACAGAAGAATTACATCCTGGAAGCACCACTGGGTGCCAGGCCTGCTGCAGGAGCAACGCCGGATGTTATGAACGTCTGGCAGAGCAAAGCTGATGACTACTCGATAGTTCAGTGTGCCATGCTTTACGGCTTAGAATCGGGACTTCAACGACGTTTTGAACGTCATGGAGCATATGAGATGTTCCAGGAGTTGAAGTTAATATTTCAAGCAAATGCCCGGATTGAGAGATATGAAGTCTCCAATAAGTTCTATAGCTGCAAGATGGAGGAGAACAGTTCTGTCAGTGAGCATATACTCAAAATGTCTAGGTATAATAATCACTTGATTCAATTGGGAGTTAATCTTCCGGATGATTGCGTCATTGACAGAATTCTCCAATCACTGCCACCAAGCTACAAGAGCTTCGTGATGAACTATAATATGCAAGGGATGAACAAGACTATTCCCGAGCTCTTCGCAATGCTGAAAGCTGCGGAGGTAGAAATCAAGAAGGAGCATCAAGTGTTGATGGTTAACAAGACCACTAGTTTCAAGAAAAAGGGCAAAGGGAAGAAAAAGGGGAACTTCAAGAAGAACGGCAAGCAAGTTGCTACTCAAGAGAAGAAACCCAAGTCTGGACTTAAGCCTGAAACTGAGTGCTTCTACTGCAAGCAGACTGGTCACTGGAAGCGGAACTGCCCCAAGTATTTGGCAGATAAGAAGGATGGCAAGGTGAACAAAGGTATATGTGATATACATGTTATTGATGTTTACCATACTAGAGCTCGCAGTAGCACCTGGTTATTTGATACTGGTTCTGTTGCTAATATTTGCAACTCGAAACAGGGACTACGGAATAAGCGGGCACTGGCAAAGGACGAGGTGACGATGCGCGTGGGAAACGGTTCCAAAGTCGATGTGATCGCGGTCGGCACGCTACCTCTACATCTACCTTCGGGATTAATATTAGACCTAAATAATTGTTATTTGGTGCCAGCGTTGAGCATGAACATTATATCTGGATCTTGTTTAATGGGAGACGGTTATTCATTTAACTCAGAGAATAATGGTTGTTCTATTTATATGAGTAATATCTTTTATGGTCATGCACCCTTGAAGAGTGGTCTATTCTTATTAAATCTCGATAGTAGTAATACACATATTCATAATGTTGAAGCCAAAAGATGCAGAGTTGATAATGAAAGTGCAACTTATTTGTGGCACTGTCGTTTAGGTCATATCGGTGTAAAGCGCATGAAGAAACTCCATACTGATGGACTTTTGGAACCACTTGATTATGAATCACTTGGTACTTGCGAACCGTGCCTCATGGGCAAGATGACTAAAACACCGTTCTCCGGTACTATGGAGAGAGCAACAGATTTGTTGGAAATCATACATACTGATGTATGTGGTCCGATGAATATTGAGGCTCGTGGCGGATATCCTTATTTTCTCACCCTCACAGATGACTTAAGAAGATATGGGTATATCTACTTAATGAAACATAAGTCTGAAACATTTGAAAACTTCAAAGAATTTTAGAGTGAAGTTGAAAATCATCGTAACAAGAAAATAAAGTTTCTACGATCTGATCGTGGAGGAGAATATTTGAGTTACGAGTTTGGTGTACATTTGAAAAATTGTGGAATAGTTTCGCAACTCATGCCACCCGGAACACCTCAGCGTAATGGTGTGTCCGAACATCGTAATCGTACTTTACTGGATATGGTGCGATCTATGATGTCTCTTACTGATTTACCGCTATCGTTTTGGGGATACGCTCTAGAGACGGCCGCATTCACGTTAAATAGGGCACCATCAAAATCCGTTGAGACGACGCCTTATGAACTGTGGTTTGGCAAGAAACCAAAGTTGTCGTTTCTTAAAGTTTGGGGCTGCGATGCTTATGTGAAAAAGCTTCAACTTGATAAGCTCGAACCCAAATCGGAGAAATGTGTCTTCATAGGATACCCAAAGGAAACTGTTGGGTACACCTTCTATCACAGATCCGAAGGCAAGACATTCGTTGCTAAGAATGGATCCTTTCTAGAGAAGGAGTTTCTCTCGAAAGAAGTGAGTGGGAGGAAAGTAGAACTTGACGAGGTAACTGTACCTACTCCCTTACAGGAAAGTAGTACATCACAGAAAACTGTTTCAGTGACACCTACACCAGTTAGTGAGGAAGCCAATGATAATGATCATGAAACTTCAGATCAAGATACTACTGAACCTCGTAGATCAACCAGAGTAAGATCCGCACCAGAGTGGTACGGTAATCCTGTTCTGGAAGTCATGCTACTAGATCATGATGAACCTACGAACTATGAAGAAGCGATGGTGAGCCCAGATTCCGCAAAGTGGCTTGAAGCCATGAAATCTGAGATGAGATCCATGTATGAGAATAAAGTATGGACTTTGGTTGACTTGCCCGATGATCGGCAAGCAATTGAGAATAAATGGATCTTCAAGAAGAAGACTGACGCTGATGGTAATGTTACTATCTACAAAGCTCGACTTGTCGCAAAAGGTTTTCAACAAGTTCAAGGGGTTGACTATGATGAGACCTTCTCACCCGTAGCGATGCTTAAGTCTGTCCGAATCATGTTAGCAATTGCCGCATTTTATGATTATGAAATTTGGCAGATGGATGTCAAAACTGCATTCCTGAATGGATTTCTGGAAGAAGAGTTGTATATGATGCAACCGGAAGGTTTTGTCGATCCAAAGGGAGCTAACAAAGTGTGCAAACTCCAGCGATCCATTTATGGACTGGTGCAAGCCTCTCGGAGTTGGAATAAACGTTTTGATAGTGTGATCAAAGCATTTGGTTTTATACAGACTTTTGGTGAAGCCTGTATTTACAAGAAAGTGAGTGGGAGCTCTGTAGCATTTCTGATATTATATGTGGATGACATATTGCTGATTGGAAATGATATAGAATTTCTGGATAGCATAAAGGGATACTTGAATAAGAGTTTTTCAATGAAAGACCTCGGTGAAGCTGCTTACATATTAGGCATAAAGATCTATAGAGATAGATCAAGACGCTTAATTGGACTTTCACAAAGCACATACCTTGACAAAATTCTGAAGAAGTTCAAAATGGATCAAGCAAAGAAAGGATTATTGCCTGTGTTACAAGGTGTGAAATTGAGTAAGACTCAATGCCCGACCACTGCAGAAGATAGAGAGAATATGAAAGATGTTCCCTATGCATCAGCCATAGGATCTATCATGTATGCAATGCTGTGTACCAGACCTGATGTGTGCCTTGCTATAAGTTTAGCAGGGAGGTACCAAAGTAATCCAGGAGTGGATCACTGGACAGGGTCAAGAACATCCTGAAATACCTGAAAAGGACTAAGGATATGTTTCTCGTATATGGAGGTGACAAAGAGCTCACCGTAAAAGGTTATGTTGATGCAAGCTTTGACACTGATCCGAACAATTCTAAATCGCAAACCGGATACGTGTTTACATTAAACGGTAGAGCTCTCAGTTGGTGCAGTCCTAAACAAAGCGTCGTAGCGGGATCTACATGTGAAGCGGAGTACATAGCTGCTTCGGAAGCAGCGAACGAAGGAGTCTGGATGAAGGAGTTCATATCCGATCTAGGTGTCATACATAGTGCATCGGGTCCAATGAAAATCTTTTGTGACAATACTGGTGCAATTGCCTTGGCAAAGGAATCCAGATTTCACAAAAGGACCAAGCACATCAAGAGACGCTTCAACTCCATCCGGGATCTAGTCCAGGTGGGAGACATAGAGATTTGCAAGATACATACGGATCTGAATGTTGAAGACCCGTTGACTAAGCCTCTTCCACGAGCAAAACATGATCAGCACCAAGGCTCCATGGGTGTTAGAATCATTACAGTGTAATCTAGATTATTGACTCTAGTGCAAGTGGGAGACTGAAGGAAATATGCCCTAGAGGCAATAATAAAGTTATTATTTATTTCCTTATAATCATGATAAATGTTTATTATTCATGCTAGAATTGTATTAACCAAAAACATAATACATGTGTGAATACATAGACAAACAAAGTGTCACTAGTATGCCTCTACTTGACTAGCTCGGTAATAAAAGATGGTTATGTTTCCTAACCATGTACAATGAGTTGTTATTTGATTAATGAGGTCACATCATTAGTTGAATGATCTGATTGACATGACCCATTCCATTAGCTTAGCACCCGATCGTTTAGTATGTTGCTATTGCTTTCTTCATGACTTATACATGTTCCTATAACTATGAGATTATGCAACTCCCGTTTACCGGAGGAACACTTTGGGTACTACCAAACGTCACAACATAACTGGGTGATTATAAAGGAGTACTACAGGTGTCTCCAATGGTACATGTTGGGTTGGCGTATTTCGAGATTAGGTTTTGTCACTCCGATTGTCGGAGAGGTATCTCCGGGCCCTCTCGGTAATGCACATCACATAAGCCTTGCAAGCATTGCAACTAATGAGTTAGTTGCGAGATGATGTATTATAGAACGAGCAAAGAGACTTGCCAGTAACGAGATTGAACTAGGTATTGGATACCGACGATCGAATCTCGGGCAAGTAACATACCGATGACAAAGGGAACAACGTATGTTGTTATGCGGTCTGACCGATAAAGATCTTCATAGAATATGTAGGAGCCAATATGGGCATCCAGGTCCCGCTATTGGTTATTGACCGGAGACATGTCTCAGTCATGTCTACATTGTTCTCGAACCCGTAGGGTCCGCACGCTTAAGGTTACGATGATAGTGATATTATGAGTTTATGCATTTTGATGTACCGAAGGTTGTTCGGAGTCCCGGATGAGATCACGGACATGACGAGGAGTCTCGAAATGGTCGAGACGTAAATATTGATATATTGGAAGCCTATGTTTGGATATCGAAAGTGTTCCGGGTGAAATCGGGATTTTACCGGATTACCGGGAGATTACCGGAACCCCCCGGGAGCCATATGGGCCTTATTGGGCTTTAGTGGAAAGGTGAAAGGGGCTGCCCATGGTGGGCTGCGCGCCTCCCCCCTCCCCTAGTCCAACTAGGACTAGGAGAGGTGGCCGGCCACCTCTCTCTCTCCTTCCCCCTTGGGAATCCTATTTGGAATAGGATTGGGGGGAGTCCTACTCCCGGTAGGAGTAGGACTCCTCCTGCGCCTCCATAGGGCTGGCCGCACCCCTCCCCCTTGGCTCCTTTATATACGGAGGCAGCGGGCACCTCTAGACACACAAGTTGATCCACGTGATCTATTCCTTAGCCGTGTGCGGTGCCCCTTGCCACCATATTCCTCGATAATACTATAGCGGAGTTCAGGCGAAGCCCTGCTGTTGTAGATCATCAAGATCGTCACCACGCCGTCGTGCTGACGAAACTCTTCCCTGACACTTTGCTGGATCGGAGTCCGGGGATCGTCATCGAGCTGAACGTGTGCTCGAACTCGGAGGTGCCGTAATTTCGGTGCTTGATCGGTTGGATCGTGAAGACGTACGACTACTTCCTCTACGTCGTGTCATCGCTTCCGCAGTCGGTCTGCGTTGGGTACGTAGACAACACTCTCCCCTCTCGTTGCTATGCATCACATGATCTTTCGTGTGCGTAGAAATTTTTTTGAAATTACTACGAAACCCAACACTCGCCCCTAGTGTCACTAGTAAAATGAAGTAATAATACAGTTAAAATAGAGCGAGTGTCCTCTCTATCATTTCATTTCCAATGTAGATAAAGAAAGTGCTTCTCTTTGTTAATGTATGTTTCATCAACTAGTCCCATTGTTAATGTTTAAGCGTTTCTGCAAACTGGGTGCTTAATTTTAGTTGATCTGCACAAAAATAGAGATTTGAATGTCTCAAGGCCCCTCCTTGTACTACCGCTGTACACTGATGTTCATCACTGGCAGAAGGTGTATCAGGGAGACTTGGGTCGATTTCCAGTATGATGTAATATTTTCTTCTGTTTATTAGTGCATGTTTCATCAACTAGTGCCACTATAATCTAATCACGCCTTTTCATTATCTATGCAAACAGGGTTATTCAGCTGCATTTTGGTGGAACTGCACAAATGTACGGATGGAACCGGCATATATGAAAAGTGCGAGGTGCCAAGTAAAAAATACCGACACCAACCCTGCTCCATCTAAGCATTGGCATCCACCACCATCAGTGGGATGTGTGGCGCTCACTGTGGATAGATCTTTCTCGACAGAAAATCCTCTAACCAAATACTAGTAGCTTAGACTTCAAAAAATACTAGTAGCTTATATTGGCAGTTTTCTAGGGGTGTACTCTTTTCTGAAAGAAGCACCAATCTATTTTTCTTTATGTGTACACAATGTCACAACTTTGACCCAAAGGTCCAGAGCTATTTTAGGGTGATTGGCGTAGTACTCGGAGACTGATTGTAAGCATGAGCAGATGGAAGATTAGGTTAGTGCGAAGCTTACCTTAAACCCTACCGACGCCGTTGGAACGAGGCGAGCGTCGAGGGAACCATGGAGAACGGAGGGGAAGCGACGTCGCGCCATCCGGCCTCCTCTTGTGGTGGGAGAACGAACACTCATGTGGCTCCAGCTGGCTCTGCACCCTCACGAACGGCACACCGTACTCGATCGATTCGTTATCCTCTGGGTGCTCAACCTTCGACCTGTACGCCCACCACCTCCGCCTGACTTTCGCCTCGGGCGAATCTGTTTGCTCCATCACCCAGAGGAGATACTCGATGAACTCGAAGTACTACGGCGTGACTGCTGCCGAGGAGTACATGGCCACCCTCATCGTCGTCGTCTCGCTCTTTCGCATACATTGCCACATGGCCCTCACCGTCCTCGAAATCTCCCACTCATTGTCAAACCAAGTAAGGATCTCCTTCAACCTGGCTAACTTTGCCTAGTCACCACCGGCGATCTGCCAAATTCGCTGCTACATCCCCTCCATAGATGTCCTTCTGAGTGGTCCGATGCTAGCTTTGGAAGATGGGAGGAGAGATGGTGGTCTTGCAATAGAGAAGAGGGAGAGGCGAGACGGTGGTTTTGGAATGGATATGATGGAGAGGAGAGGTTCCCCTGACTTTCGATCGCTGATAGGTGGGCCCCGCGCTTGGTGGGACCTATGTGTCAGTGTCTCAATGGCAGGATGGGCTACGTCAGGGGATCCTCGTCCGAGGAGAGAGGAAGTGGTTTTGCAATGGAGAAGAGGGAGAGGCGAGACGGTGGTTTTGGAATGGAGATGATGGAGAGGAGAGGAGGTTGTTTTGCAATGGAGAAGAGGGGGAGGAGCGTGCGGCAGCGATTTAGGATTGGACAAGAGGGCCGGCGCACTGTGACTGGATCAAAATCAAAATCAATTTAGCCTTCAATTAAGAAAGTGACCCCACATTAACTAGTCTCCCTTTTATTCTGGGTCATAATTGACCATGATTTTCACAAATAAAATATATGTTATACATTGCAAAAATAATATAATTTGAAAGTACATTCAGATACGAACCAAACGATACAATTTTTGGTCACATGCATTCACATTTTTCTTGTCAAATACAGTATGTGATCAAACTTTGACCCAAAATACGCAAAACAAAAATACTTCCAAGACCAGCGCTACTCTTCTGCTCTTCTCCTCTTAAACCACCGCCGCTCCTCTCCTGTTCCAATCTAAATCCAGCGCCGCTCCTCTCCTCTTCCATTCCAAAACCACCGCCCCTCCTCTCATGTTCCAATCCAAAACTAGTGTCGCTCCTCTCCCGTTCTAAACCAAAACAGCGTTGCTCCTCTCCTCTTCCATTCAAAAACCACCGTCGGCGAGTGAAGGTGATGTGGAGAAGTAGATCGATGGAGGAGTACAACCGATACGTGAGGATCGCAGACGGCGACCCTGTGAAGCTAGCTAGGATGTTGGAGATACAGTCTTGGTTTGACAACAAGGACCAACTAGTGGCGACGGTGACATCCATGGCCAAATATCTACAACAGAGTGAAAAGGCGGCGATACTCCCGGAGGGAGTCGCGCGGGAGTACATAGGCCATGGAGCAAACAGATTCACCGAATCCGATCGTGAGGGAGCGGTGGTGGGAGTATCGATCCCAGATGGAGCATCCACCAGAGATTGAAGGATCGAGCATCTACAGGGTGCCGTTTGTGAGGGTGGCATGCCAGAGCGAGCCGGTGGAGTCTTCGTCGACCGAACCCTACTGCAAGAGGAGAAAAAACAGTTGGCCCGACGATGCTTCCCCGCCATCCTCTCCCTCGCCATTCACATCGTCTCATGGGGCGTCAGTTTGCCGCCGAGGAATAGTCGGGCAGGTTGTGAATTATCAGGAGGAGCTTAGGGTTATTAGTATCTGCATGTTGTGAATTGTGTTTTGTGTTGTGTATTTTGAGAGTACTTTCAGATATGAATGTCTTTTGAATTTCAGATTTGCAGTATTGAGCATATGAAGTATTTCATGAATTCTAGAGATTTATTTTTAGCACTTAAAAAATGTAGTTTCATAGGAGTATAAAAGTGCAGACAATGTGATTCTCAGAGAAGAAACTCCAAGTTTCAGATAAGAAACTCCAAGTTCAGTTTTAGATAAGAAACTACAACTTTTAGAGGCAGCACATTTATATTAACACGGCCTTTTCAAACAGTGTTAACATCATGCTAGAAGTTTTATTCATGGTCGAAACTGGAACTACCAGCCAGTTAACATCATGCTGATCAACATTCATGCATAGCACATCTTCATATGATGCACAGTCAAAAAGATATGCTATTTTCAAAATGCCCACACAATGTCAAGTGTGCGAAAAACAGTGAAAACAAGGGACATAGTTTTGGCAAGTGTAGGACGTGGTGTGCATAGATGACAATTGGGACCCACATGTCAATAAAGGCATAGGCAAAAAATTTGGAGATATTTTCTCTGCACAAGTGGAATCGAATCCGGGCGGAACAGCTGTCGGGTAGTGTCACTCGGCCACTGGGATAGTTCAGTTGTTTCGTTAGTAATAAGGCATTTCCTCAGGTTGTCAAATCTCCTCCTGCGCCTTTGTGCGCTCACCGCGACGCCGATGTCTGCCGTTGTGAACATGCTGAACAAACAAGAGGAATCTGGAGAGTACTATACGTGGAGAGGCGGACAGTCGGGACCCACCAAGTCTATGGCCGTACGCAAGCAAGTGCCTCATCGAAAAAATACTTCCTCCTAATGCTATACTGACGTTGGGGCCCACGGGTTTGTCAACATAGTTACATTTTTTTAGGTGCTTCAATGCAGTTACTATAGGAGATAAATTCACAACGAAGCCAGGGAGCTGGCAGGTATCATTTATTATCACTGGGGCAGCAAGTATTAGCTGGGTTTTGGGCTGCCTCATCTAGGCTTTGCTTTTTAACATGCGCAGCCCACGACCTCGGATGGGAGGTCCATAAGGTTGTTTGTATTTTCTTGAGGGCCGTCATGTATCGACCGGCCTATGGACCTCCCATCCGAGGTTTATTTTTCGTGAAACATCGGCAGCCCAATTTATGTATTTTTTTGAAGAAAACGCAGAGGTCTGTTCTATTTTTCTATATAAGAATAGGAACGCCTGGTCCAACTTATGTTTCCCTTCTAACTATATTATATATATTTAAATTATTTTATATGTTATTATATATTATTGTTATTGTCATTATATATTTAACAGATACTTACATATGTAAGAAAACAATATCCCATATCTTGTTAACTTATAAAAATAATTTCTTAACAATAAAATCCTGGATTTTTTGGCAACGAAAATCCTGGTGATTGTGTACAAAATCTTGGTAAGATTTAAGGACCAATGTAATAATAAATCACTTATTATTTAAATATATATATATAACAAAATGCTCAGCCCCTGTTTATTTTTTGATAACATTGCTGCGCCCACCCCAACATTATAATTAGAATTAGCCCAGCAAAATCGTGTATTTCGAGAAAGTGCAAATGGCTTGTAATTTTTTAGGAAAAACATAAATGGGCCGCATGGATGCTACATTATTTGTTCACCCAGCCCAGCTAATGGACTGTAATTCAAAAAAAAGAGATCAAATGGATTGTAAATTCTACCCCGTAAAAAAAGACTGTAAATTCTAAAAAACTGGGTTGAATACGTGCCACATTTTTGGAGGCTGAAATGTGGGCCAATAGGCCGAAGCCAATGCAAGTCGTTGTCAACTTAGTCAACAAATGATTCTGGCATCGTTAGCCTTTGGATTTACATCCAACGACCGGCATCCACCTTCAATCTCTCGTCTTCTTCCTCCAGCGTCGCCGGGACCACCTGCTCCCGCCTCCTACTGCTAGCAGCTCTGCTTAGCACGCTTCGCTATGAAGCGCTACTCAACCGTTGGCCAGGCCATCCCTCCACCCCTCCACACCTCCTGTTCTTCTCCACCGACTGCCGAACCACACCGTACCAGAACCAGTTAACCCTCGTACACCTCTCCATCTGCGACTCTACTCACGCGTCTTCCCATCTCCGGCTCGTTGCTGTCTGGGGCCTCGCCGTCGTCCACCACCTTGGATGCGCTCGGCGTGGAGTGGTCAACATGTTCAATGAACAACACCATCGGAAGTAGACTGTGCGTGGAGAGGCTAATAGCTGGGTCCACGGCCGTGATACGTCTCCAACGTATCTATAATTTTTGATTGTTCCATGCTGTTATATTATCTATTTTGGATGTTAATGGGCTTTATTTTACACTTTTATATCATTTTTGGGACTAACCTACTAACCGGAGGCCCAACCTAAATTGTTTTTTTTACCTATTTCAGGGTTTCGAAGAAAAGGAATATCAAACGGAGTCCAAACGGAATGAAACCTTCGGGAACGTGATTTTCTCAACAAACGTGATCCAGGAGACTTGGAGTGGCTGTCAAGAAACAAGGGAGTAAGGCACGAGGCAGGAGGGCGCGCCCTCCACCCTCGTGGGCCCTCCGTTGCTCCACCGACGTACTTCTTCCTCCTATATATATCCATGTACCCCCCCCCCCCAAACATCCAGGGGCACCACGAAAACCTAATTCCGCCGCCGCAACCTTCTGTACTCGAGAGATCCCATCTCGGGGCCTTTTCCGGAGCTTCGCCGGAGGGGGCATTGATCACGGAGGGCCTCTACATCAAATCCATGGCCTCTCCGGTGATGTGTGAGTAGTTTACTTCAGACCTATGGATCCATAGTTATTAGCTAGATGGCTTCTTCTCTCTCTTTTGATCTCAATACAAAGTTCTCCTCGATTTTCTTGGAGATCTATTCGATGTAATCTTCCTTTGCGGTGTGTTTGTTGAGATCCAATGAATTGTGGGTTTATGATCCAGATTATCTATGAACAATATTTGATTCTCCTCTGAATTCTTTTATGTATGATTGGTTTATCTTTGCAAGTCTCGTCGAATTATCAGTTTGGTTTGGCCTACTAGATTGATCGTTCTTGCAATGGGAGAAGTGCTTAGCTTTGGGTTCAATCTTGCGGTGTTCGATCCCAATGACAGAAAGGGAACCGATACGTATTGTATTGTTGCCATCGAGGATAAAAAGATGGGGTTTATACCATATTGCATGAGTTTATCCCTCTACATCATGTCATCTTCCTTAAAGCATTACTCTGTTCTCTTGAACTTAATACTGTAAATGCATGCTGGATAGCGGTCGATGTGTGGAGTAATAGTAGTAGATGCAGGCAGGAGTCGGTCTACTTGTCTTGGACGTGATGCCTATATACATGATCATACCTAGATATTCTCATAACTATGCTCAATTCTATCAATTGCTCGACAGTAATTCATTTACCCACCTTAATACTTCTGCTCTTGAGAGAAACCACTAGTGAAACCTATGGCCCCCAGGTCCATCTTCCATCATATTAATCTTCCAATACTTAGTTATTTCCTTTGCCTTTATTTTACTTTGCATCTTTATTTCTTTTTATCATAAAAATACCAAAAATATTATCTTATCATATCTATCAGATCTCACTCTCGTAAGTGACCGAGAAGGGCTTGACAACCCCTTTATCGCGTTGGTTGCGAGGTTCTTATTTGTTTGTGTTGGTGCGTGGGACTTGCGCATGATCTCCTACTGGACTGATACCTTGGTTCTCAAAAACTGAGGGAAATACTTATGCTGCTTTACTGCATCACCCTTTCCTCTTCAAGGGAAAACCAACGCAGTGCTCAAGAGGTAGCAAGAAGGATTTCTGGCGTCGTTTCCGGGGAGATTCGCGCCAAGTCAAGTCAATATTTGACTCCCACAATGAGTCATTTCTGGCGCCATTACCATATCAAAATATACCAAGTACCCATCACAAACTCTTATCCCTCGCATTGCATTATTTGCCATTTGCCTCTCATTTTCCTCTCCCCCACTTCACCCTTGCCGTTTTATTCACCCTCTTTTTCTCCCTCCCTCTCTTTCCATCCGCCTCTTTTTCCTTCCTGCCTTCTGTGTGCTTGTTCTTTTTGCGACCTGTTGCCATCATGTCTGAAACTGGGGAGGTTATCGTTGATAAGGATAATAATATGGAAAATTTTAATGCTTTTGATGACCCTCCTGAAAACTCTACTATTTTACATACTAAAAAGTTTTGGAGTGGTAGCGGTAATATCATTGGGAAGGGAGTTATCCAAGATTTCCTTACTTGTGCCGGTGCTTTGCCTTCTATGGGTAGTTCTATCCTTCATAGAACTAGTAGTCGTGCGAACGCTATCGCCATGCTTGTAGTTGAACATGAAAAGCAATTTATGCACATGCATCCTTGCATACAAAGGATTTTTCTAGAATTTTCTAATATTGAGCATTCTTCTGTTAAGCATGCCGCTACTATCTTTTTGGCTCATGAGTTAAGATTTATAATAAAAGAGGCCAAAGAAAACTTTGTGCACTATAGGGTGGACGCCGGTCGTCCTCCCATAGAGGCAATCCTCTTTGATCAAGAGGAAATAATGCGTTTCCAATCTTTAGACTATGTTGCTTCTAATGAGAACCTTAGAAAAAAGGTCCCTACCGATGTTCTAGTTAATAGAATTTCCGAACTTAATGATGATTTTGCTATTCGAAATAATGAGCTAGGATATTCTCTCGAGTATAGGCTCATGAATTTTTGTCAAAAGAATGCTTATAATGATGAATTGGTTGTGCAATATGAAGGGCCAAAGGAGGAACGTATACCTCCCAAAATTGATCTTGGGGACTTTTGTCCCATTAAATTTAGCCCTTTTGATTACTTTTGCTTGCCTCAAAGAAAACTTGCTTCTGAACATAGAGAATATGAAATGAGTTTTTGTGATTTATCCTATTATTATGGCAACACCTAGATCTATCTTCGCTTTTATGCCTAGCTAGTGGCGTTAAACGATAGCGCTTGTTGGGAGGCAACCCAATTTTATTTTTATTCCTTGATTTTTGCTCCTGTTTATTAATAAATAAATTATCTAGCCTCTGTTTTGGTTGTGTTTTTTGTGTTTAATTAGTGTTTGTGCCAAGTAGAACCGTTGGGAAGACTTGGGGAAAGTCTTTTTGATCTTGCTGTAAAAAACAGAAACGTTAGCGCTCACGAGAATCACTGCCATTTTTATTTGGAAAGTAATATTTAGTTAATTCTTTTAGCAAATGATTAATAGATAAATTCCTCACGTTCAGAAATTTATTTTAGAATTTTTGGGGTTCCAGAACTTGCGTTAGCTACAGATTACTACAGACTGTTCTATTTTTGCCAGATTCTGTTTTTCGTGTGTTGTTTGCTTATTTTGATGAATCTATGGCTAGTAAAAGCGTTTATAAACCATAGAGAAGTTGGAATGCAGTAGGTTTAACACCAATATAAATAGAGAATGAGTTCATTACAGTACCTTGAAGTGGTGTTTTGTTTTCTTTCGCTAACGGAGCTCACGAGATTTTCTATTTTGAGTTTTGTGTTGTGAAGTTTTCAAGTTTTGGGTAAAGATTTGATGGATTATGGAACAAAGAGTGGCAAGAGCCTAAGCTTGGGGATTCCCATGTCACCCCAAGGTAAAACTCAAGGACACCAAAAAGCCTAAGCTTGGGGATGCCCCGGAAGGCATCCCCTCTTTCGTCTTCGTCTATCGGTAACTTTACTTGGAGCTATATTTGTATTCACCACATGATATGTGTTTTGCTTGGAGCGTCTTGTATGATTTGATTCTTTGCTTTTTAGTTTACCACAATCATCCTTGCTGTACACACCTTTTGAGAGAGACTCACATGAATTGAAAATTATTAGAATACTCTATGTGCTTCACTTATATCTTTTGAGCTATAGAGTTTTTGCTCTAGTGCTTCACTTATATCTTTTAGAGCACGGTGGTGGATTTGTTTTATAGAAACTATTATTCTCTCATGCTTCACTTATATTATTTTGAGAGTCCTTTAGAACAACATGGCAATAATAAAAACTTTCATATGGGTGCATTGAATACTATCAGAAGTTTGATACTTGATAATTGTTTTGAGATATGGAGATGGTGATATTAGAGTCATGCTAGTTGAGTAGTTGTGAATTTGAGAAATACTTGTGTTGAAGTTTGTGATTCCCATAGCATGCATGTATGGTGAACCGTTATGTGATGAAGTCGGAGCATGATTTATTTATTGATTGTCTTCCTTATGAGTGGCGGTCGGGGACAAGCGATGGTCTTTTCCTACCAATCTATCCCCCTAGGAGCATGCGCGTAGTACTTTTCTTTGATAACTTGTAGATTTTTGCAATAAGTATGTGAGTTCTTTATGACTAATGTTGAGTCCATGGATTATACGCACTCTCACCCTTCCACCATTGCTAGCCTCTCTAGTATCGCGCAACTTTCACCGGTACGATACACCCACCATATACCTTCCTCAAAACAGCCACCATACCTACCTATTATAGCATTTCCATAGCCATTCCGAGATATATTGCCATGCAACTTTCCACCGTTCCGTTATTGTGACACGCTTCGTCATTGTCATATTGCTTGCATGATCGTGTAGTTCATATCGTATTTGTGGCAAAGCCACCGTTCATAATTCTTCATACATGTCACTCATGCATCATTGCACATCCCGGTACACCGCCGGAGGCATTCACATAGTCATATTTTGTTCTAAATATTGAGTTGTAATTCTTGAGTTGTAAGTAAATAAAGTGTGATGATCATCATTATTAGAGCGTTGTCCCAAGTGAGGAAAGGATGATGGAGACTATGATTCCCCCACAAGTCGGGATGAGACTCCGGACGAAAAAAAGGCCAAAAAGAAAAAAAAGGCCAAAAAAATGAGATAAAAAGAGAGAAGGGACAATGTTACTATCCTTTTTCCACACTTGTGCTTCAGAGTAGCACCATGTTCTTCATATAGAGAGTTTCCTATGATATCACTTTCATATACTAGTGGGAATTTTTCATTATAGAACTTGGCTTGTATATTCCAATGATGGGCTTCCTCAAAATGCCCTAGGTCTTCGTGAGCAAGCAAGTTGGATGCACACCCACTTAGTTTCTTTTGTTGAGCTTTCATATACTTATAGCTCTAGTGCATCCGTTGCATGGCAATCCCTACTCACTCACATTGATATCTATTAATGGGCATCTCCATAGCCCGTTGATACGCCTAGTTGATGTGAGACTATCTTCTCCCTTTTTGTCTTCTCCACAACCACCATTCTATTCCACCATAGTGCTATATCCATGGCTCACGCTCATATATTGCGTGAAGATTGAAAAAGTTTGAGAACATCAAAAGTATGAAACAATTGCTTGGCTTGTCATCGGGGTTGTGCATGATTTAAATATTTTGTGTGGTGAAGATAGAGCATAGCCAGACTATATGATTTTGTAGGGATAACTTTCTTTGGCCATGTTATTTTGAGAAGACATAATTGCTTAGTTAGTATGATTGAAGTATTATTATTTTTATGTCAATATTAAACTTTTATCTTGAATCTTATGGATCTGAACATTCCTGCCACAATAAAGAAAAATTACATTGAGAAATATGTTAGGAAGCATTCCACATCAAAAATTCTTCTTTTATCATTTACCTACTCGAGGACGAGCAGGAATTAAGCTTGGGGGTGCTTGATACGTCTCCAACGTATCTATAATTTTTGATTGCTCCATGCTATTATATTATCTATTTTGGATGTTAATGGGCTTTATTTTACACTTTTATATCATTTTTGGGACTAATCTACTAACCGGAGGCACAGCCCAAATTGTTGTTTTTTGCCTATTTTAGGGTTTCGAAGAAAAGGAATATCAAACGGAGTCCAAACAGAATGAAACTTTCGGGAACGTGATTTTCTCAACAAACGTGATCCAGGAGACTTGGAGTGGCTGTCAAGAAACAAGGGAGTAAGGCACGAGGCAGGAGGGCGCGCCCTCCACCCTCGTGGGCCCTCCGTTGCTCCACCGACGTACTTCTTCCTCCTGTATATATCCACGTACCCCCAAAACATCTAGGGGCACCACAAAAACCTAATTCCACCACCGCAACCTTCTATACTCAAGAGATCCCATCTCGGGGCCTTTTCCGGAGCTCCGCCGGAGGGGGCATTGATCACGGAGGGCCTCTACATCAACTCCATGGCCTCTCCGGTGATGTGTGAGTATACTTCAGACCTACGGGTCCATAATTATTAGCTAGATGGCTTCTTCTCTCTTTGGATCTCAATACAAAGTTCTCCTCGATTTTCTATGAGATCTATTCGATGTAATCTTCTTTTGCGGTGTGTTTGTCAAGATCCGATGAATTGTGGGTTTATGATCCAGATTATCTACGAACAATATTTGATTCTCCTCTGAATTATTTTATGTATGATTGGTTTATCTTTGCAATTCTCTTAGAATTATCAGTTTGGTTTGGCCTACTAGATTGATCTTTCTTGCAATGGGAGAAGTGCTTAGCTTTGGGTTCAATCTTGCGATGTTCGATCCTAGTGATAGAAAGGGAACTGATACGTATTGTATTGTTTCCATCGAGGATAAAAAGATGGGGTTTATATCATATTGCATGAGTTTATCCCTCTACATCATGTCATCTTCCTTAAAGCATCACTCTGTTCTCTTGAACTTAATACTCTAGATGCATGCTGGATAGCGGTCGATGTGTGGAGTAATAGTAGTAGATGCAGGAAGGAGTCGGTCTACTTGTCTCGGATGTGATGCCTATATACATGATCATACCTAGATATTCTCATAACTATGCTCAATTCTATCAATTGCCCGACAATAATTCGTTTACCCACTGTAATACTTATGCTCTTGAGAGAAGTCACTAGTGAAACCTATGGCCCCCGGGTCTATCTTCCATCTATAAAATCTTCCAATACTTAGTTATTTCCTTTGCCTTTATTTTACTTTGCATATTTATTTCTTTCTATCATAAAAATACCAGAAATATTATATTATCATATCTATCAGATCTCACTCTCGTAAGTGACGGAGAAGGGCTTGACAACCCCTTTATCGCGTTGGTTGCAAGGTTTTTATTTGTTTTTGTAGGTGTGTGGGACTTGTGCGTGATCTCCTACTAGATTGATACCTTGGTTCTCAAAAACTGAGGGAAATACTTACGCTGCTTTACTGCATCACCCTTTCCTCTTCAAGGGAAAACCAACGCAGTGCTCAAGAGGTAGCAGGCCGCATGCAAGGAAATGCCTCCTTATTACGCGCAAAATAATGATTCCTCCACCTGACAGCTGGGACCCATCAGAAGGGCCTCTGTATTTAGCGGAAAAAACGTTCCCACCGCTGACAGGCCGGACCCACCAGCTATATCTTCGCACGCAAGGAAGTGCCTCCTTATTATGCACAAAAAAATGAATACTCCCCCAGCTTGTTGCGACCCACCTTGGTGGGAGGCTGACTTATGGGCCTACTAAGTTGACGGGGACGAAGTGCTTTGTCAACTTAGTCAATATGAACGATTCTAGCTCCACTGACCGTACAATGTCCATCCAACGGCCGTAGTGCTTCTTCAACCTCTGGTCTTGTTGCTCCAGCCGCCCAAAGCTGCGCCGGTCGTGTCGCATGCTCCTGCCTCCTGTGGCTAGCTGTGCTGCCGCGGAGGCCTCACCACCCCCTACTATGCCCACCACTGGCCAGGCCATCCCTCTACTCACCCACACCCCCTGTTATTCTGCGGCGACGGCAGCCTCGCACCGCAGCGAACCAGTGAACCCTCGTACTCCTATACACGTGGGCAGCCACTGCCGCGTCTTCCCCGGCTCCGTGTCGTCCCCTTCCTAGGCCTCGCCATTGTCCACTGCACTGGTGCTCTCGGCGCGGCGTGGTCAACATGGTCAAGGAACGGCTTCCATCATACGTGGACTGTACGTGGAGAGGCTGACAGCTGGGTCCATGGCCGCAGCAAGGAAGTGCCTCCTTATTACACGCAAAATAATTATTCCTCCACCTGACAGCGGGGACCCACCGGATGGGCCACCGTATTTCACGAAAAAAACGTTTCCCCCTGACTGTTGGGACCCACCAGCTACATCATCGCACGCAAGGAAGTGTGTCCGGGCAAAAAAACGATTCGCCCCCCTGACTGCTGGGACCCACCAGCTACATCTTCGCACGCAAGGAAGTGTGTGATAGTCAGGACCCACCTGGTCGAAGCGTACGTAGCGTTGTCATTCTGGTCGTGAACGTGTACGTACATACTGGTCGATGTAGAGGCGCGCACGTAGCATGTACACGTACGTATAGCGACCAGGGTGCAACAAAGTAAATGCGGCCACGTACATACATACGGGCGGGGTCTCGAACGCCTACTCGCGCGTACGTATGGCCAGGGCTCGTGTACATGGCTGGGTCGAAACGGAGAAACAGCGTCGTCGTCGTGTTCATGGGGAGCCAACCGGCTGGGTCGGAACGGAATGCGTCATCGTGTTCATCGGGAGGGCTTGGACAGAACAACCGCTGGAAACGAGGCCTGACATACCACAGAACGGAGGAAATAGCCTTGTGTTCGACCGGCCACGTTCGAAACGGGACCCTGTTCATCGGGAGGGGTCTGGTGTACTGCAAAACAGAGGAAACAGACCTCCTACGGTCGAAACGGGGGTCATGTTGATCGGGAGGGGTGTGGCGTACCGCAAAACGGAGGAAACGAACTTGTGTTGGAGCGCTACAGTCGAAACGGGGGTCCTATTCATCGGGAGGGGTGTGGCGTACCACAAAACGGGACTCCACGGGATACTGTTCATCTCCACCGTTGACCCCCTCCAGCCTCCACGGGCTACTGTTCATCCACCGTCGACCTCCTCCAGCCTCCATCTGCGACTGTTCATCCACGGGCTCCTGTTCATCCAGCCTCCACCGCACGCTACTCCACCGGCTACTATTCAATCAGCCCTCTCCACGGGCTCCTGTTCAACCACCCCTCCATGGGCTACTATTCATCCTACCCTCCACCGTCTACTGTTCATCCTGCCCTCCATGGGGTGGTCCTGTTCATCCTGCCCTCCACGGGGTCCTGTTCATCCAGCCCCAACCGGCTCGATCGATCGGGGTACTGTTCATCTAGAGGCAACACCACAGGGTCCTGTTCATCCACCCCCACCGGGAACTATTCATCCCCCCCCCCGCGACGCTCACTGTTCATCCAGAGGCAGCATCGATCGGCTTTAGTTAGCAGAAGTAGCGAAGGAATCGCTCGATCGGGTTCAGTTAATAGCCATCGATCGATCGCTCGGGTTCAGTAACGCGTAGCCTGCAGTGCAATCGCTCGGGTTCAGTTAGAGCCCAATGCCTCGCTCGGGTTCAGTTAGAGCCCAACGCCTCACACACACGTGCGTACGTATGAGAGAAACGCGCATCGCTCGGCCCCCGACCACCCACCGTAACCGGGGACTCCCCGATATTTTCCGCGCCCTTGCTTTTACCACGGTTTTTTCCATCATGGACGGCCCAAAGAATGTCATGCAGCTGTGTCTCCGGCCCGCCCAGGACAAAAAGCCCATTTTCTGTCATCATTTATTGTCATAGAAGTAGGACCCCACCACATCTATGATGATACCGGGTTTTGTCACAATTATCGTCATAGAAGTGTCATAAGTATGACAGAAAAGATTTTCGTTCGGCCCAAAATGTCACGGATGTGTCTTTTTTGTAGTGTTGCATTGACATCAATTGATAGGCATCTCCCTAGCCCATTGATTAGCCTCATCAATGTGAGACTTTCTCCTTTTTGTCTTCTCCACATAACCCCCTATCATTATTCTATTACACCCATAGTGCTATATCCATGGCTCACGCCCATGTATTGCGTGAAAGTTGAAAAAAGTTTGAGATTACTAAAGTATGAAACAATTGCTTGGCTTGTCATCGGGGTTGTGCATGATGAGAGCATTCTTGTGTGACGAAAATGGAGCATGACCAAACTATATGATTTTGTAGGGATGAACTTTCTTTTGCCATGTTATTTTGAGAAGACATGATTGCTTAGTTAGTATGCTTGAAGTATTATTATTTTTATGTCAATATTAAACTTTTGTCTTGAATCTCTCGGATCTGAACATTCATGCCACAATAAAGAAAATTACATTGAGAATTATGCTAGGTAGCATTCCACATCAAAAAATTTGTTTTTATCATTTACCTACTCGAGGACGAGCAGGAATTAAGCTTGGGGATGCTTGATACGTCTCCAATGTATCTATAATTTTTGAATGTTCCATGCTATTATATTATTTGTTTCCTACTAACCCAAGGCCCAGTGCAAATTGTTGTTTTTTGCCTATTTCAGTGTTTCGCAGAAAAGGATTATCAAAAGGAATCCAAACGGAATGAAACCTTCGGGAGAGTTATTTTTGGAACAAACATGGTCCAGGGGACTTGGAGTGGACGTCCAGAAATCAATGAGGAGGCCACAAGGTAGAAAGGCGCGCCTGCCCCCCTCGGCGCACCCCCACCCTCGTGGGTCCCTCGTGGCTCCACCGACCTACTTCTTCCTCCTATATATATCCATATACCCCGAAAACATCTAGGAGCATCATGAAACCCTATTTCCACCTCGGCAACCTTTTGTACCCAAGAGATCCCATCATGGGGCCTTTTCCGGAGCTCCACCAGAGGGGGGATCGATCACGGAGGGCTTTTACATCAACACCATAGCCTCTCCGATGATGTGTGAGTAGTTTACCTCAGACCTTCGGGTCCATAGTTATTAGCTAGATGGCTTCTTCTCTCTCTTTGGATCTCAATACAATGTTCTCCTCGATCTTCTTGGAGATCTATTCGATGTAACTCTTTTTGTGGTGTGTTTGTCGAGATCCGATGAATTGTCGGTTTATGATTAAGTTCATCTATGAACAATATTTGATTCTTCTCTGAAATCTTTTATGTATGATTGGTTATCTTTGCAAGTCTCTTCGAATTATTAGTTTGGTTTGGCCTACTAGATTGATCTTTCTTGCAATGGGAGAAGTGCTTAGCTTTGGGTTAAATCTTGTGGTGTCTTTTCCCAGTGACAGCAGGGGCAGCAAGGCACGTATTGTATTGTTGCCATCGAGGATAAAAAATGGGGTTTATATCATATTGCTTGAATTTATCCCTCTACATCATGTCATCTTGCCTAATGCGTTACTCTATTCTTATGAACTTAATACTCTAGATGCATGCTGGATAGCGGTCGATGTGTGGAGTAATAGTAGTAGATGCAGAATCGTTTCGGTCTACTTGTCGCGAACGTGATGCCTATTTACATGATCATGCCTAGATATTCTCATAATTATGCACTTTTCTATCAATTGCTCGACAGTAATTTGTTCACCCATCGTAATACTTATGCTATCTTGAGAGAAGCCACTAGTGAAACCTATGGCCCCGGGGTCTATTCTCTATTATATTAATCTCCTGTCAACTAGCTATTTCTGTCGCCGTTTATTTTGCAATATTTATATTCCAATCTATATCATAAAAATACCAAAAATATTTATCTTATTATTATTATCTCTATCATATCTCACTCTCATAAGTGACCGTGAAGGGATTTACAACCCCTTTATCGCGTTGGTTGCAAGGTTTTTATTTGTTTGTGCAGGTACGAGGGACTTGTGTGTAGTCTCCTACTGGATTGATACCTTGGTTCTCAAAAACTAAGGGAAATACTTACGCTACTTTGCTGCATCACCCTTTCCTCTTCAAGGGAAAACCAACGCAGTGCTCAAGAGGTAGCAGAGAGTCTCTTGTTTTGTCACTTTCATATACTAGTGGGAATTTTTCATTATAGAACTTGGCTTGTATATTCCAACAATGGGCTTCCTCAAATGCCCTAGGTCTTCGTGAGCAAGAAAGTTGGATGCAAACCCACTTAGTTACTTTTGTTGAGCTTTCATACATTTATAGCTCTAGTGCATCCGTTGCATGGCAATCCCTACTCCTTGCATTAACATCAATTGATGGGCATCTCCCAAGCCCATTGATTAGCCGCGTCGATGTGAGACTTTCTCCTTTTTTGTCTTCTCCACATAACCCACATCATTATATTCTATTCCACCCATAGTGCTATATCCATGGCTCACACTCATGTTGTAGGGGAACGTAGTAATTTCAAAAAAAAAATCCTACGCACACGCAGGATCATGGTGATGCATAGCAACGAGAGGGGAGAGTGTCGTCCACGTACCCTCGTAGACCGTTAAGCAGAAGCGTTATGACAACGCGATTGATGTAGTCGTACATCTTCACGATCGACCGATCCTTAGTACTAAACGTACGGCACCTCCGCGTTCAGCACACGTTCAGCTCGGTGATGTCCCGCGAACTCACGATCCAGTAGAGCTCGGGGAAGAGTTTCGTCAGCACGATGGCGTGATGACGATGTTGATGAAGCTACTGTAACAGGGCTTCGCCTAAGCACCGCTACAGTATGACCGAGGTGGATTATGGTGGAGGGGGGCACCGCACATGGCTGGGAGAGATCTTTTTGATCAACCTATGTGTCTAGAGGTGCCCCCTGCCCCTGTATATAAAGGAGCAAGGGGAAGGCCGGCCGGCCCTTGTTGGTGCGCCAGGAGGAGGAATCCTCCTCCTAGTTGGAGCAGGATTCCCCTCTTTCCTACTCCTACTAGGAGGGGGAAGGAAGGGAGAGAAAGAGAAGGAAAGGGCCCCCCCCCCGTCTCCTAGTCCAATTCGGACAGAGGGGAGGAGGAGCACTGCCTGCCCTAGGCCGGCCCCTCTCTCTTTCCCTTACGGCCCAACAAGGCCCATTAGCCCCTGGTGGGTTCCGGTAACCCCTCCGGTACTCCGGTAAAATCCTGATTTTACCCGGAACTCTTACGATGTCCAAATATAGGCTTCCAATATATCAATCTTCATGTCTCGGCCATTTCGAGACTCCTCGTCATGTTCATGATCATATCTGGGACTCCGAACTACCTTCGGTACATCAAAACATATAAACTCATAAAACTGATCGTCATAGAACTTTAAGCGTGCGGAACCTACGGGTTCGAGAACTATGTAGACATGACCGAGACATGTCTCCGGTCAATAACCAATAGCGGAACCTGGATGCTCATATTGGTTCCTACATATTCTACAAAGATCATTATCGGTCAAACCGCATAACACTATACGTTGTTCTCTTTGTCATCGGTATGTTACTTGCCCGAGATTCGATCGTCGGTATCCCAATACCTAGTTCAATCTCGTTACCGGCAAGTTTCTTTACTCATTTCGTAATGCACTATCCCACAACTAACTCATTAGTTGCATTGCTTGCAAGCCTTATAGTGATGTGCATTACCGAGAGGGCTCGGAGGTACGTCTCCGACAATCAGAGTGACAAATCCTAATCTTGATCTATTCCAACTCAACAAGTACCATCGGAGACACCTGTAGAGCACCTTTATAATCACCCAGTTATGTTGTGACGTTTGGTAGCACACGAAGTGTACGATTGAAAGTATGTCTAGAGGGGGGTGATTAGACTACTTGACCATATAAAAATATATCCTTTTCCCAATTTTAGTCTTTGGCAGATTTTAGCTATCTTAGCACAAGTCAAGCAATCTTAACACAATTCAAGCAAGCATGCAAAGAGTCTATGAGCAACGGAAAGTAAAGCATGCAACCTGCAAGAATGTAAAGGGAAGGGTTTGGAGAATTCAAACGCAATTGGAGACACGGATGTTTTTGTCGTGGTTCCGCTAGGTGGTGCTATTGTACATCCATGTTGATGGAGACTTCAACCCACGAAGGGTAACGGTTGCGCGAGTGCACGGAGGGCTCCACCCACGAAGGGTCCACGAAGAAGCAACCTTGTCTATGCCATCATGGCCATCACCCATGAAGGACTTGCCTCACTAGCGGTAGATCTTCACGAAGTAGGCGATCTCCTTGCCCTTACAAACTCCTTGGTTTAACTCCACAATCTTTGTCGGAGGCTCCCAAGTGACACTGTAACGCCCCGAGACCGATGTGCCAGGTGTCCTCCAGTTATTCGCTGTTGTTTCCTTGTCTTTGCTTGCGTGTCATGCATTTCTTATCATGTCATCATGTGCATTGCATCATCATGTTTAAAACTTGCATTCGTCCGGGTTCTCCTCATTCCTTCCGTTGTCCGTTCTGAGCCCAGACACACTTGCACGCGCCCGAGGCATGTCCGAAATAGTATTTTATAAGTGGCCAGAAAATGTTGTCAGAGTGGGGTGAAAGTTGGCATGCGGTGTTGTTTTGTTGTTAGTAGGTCGCCTGCCAAGTTTCATCGCATTCGGAGCTCGTTTGATAGCCCAACCGTTAAATATAGCGGCAATAGTAGTCGGTTTAACGTCGGACGTTTTCGGTCTCCGGAAACAGTCGTTGGGCCTCCCTCTCTTCTCTTCTCTCAGCTCGAGACCGTCTACACAGCTCACCACCTACCGCCAGGCCCAACCCAACCTCTCTCGTCAGCTCGCAGACCTCCCCTCGCAAGCGTCCGAAAGTTGTCCCAAACCCGACCCGGAGTGTCGCCACCATTGGATCCAGATCATCCCCAAACGTCTACAAAACATTTCTGTTTTGTTTATTGGACTCCCTAGCTTATTTTTCCCGACCGTCCGATTACGATCGGAGGGATTCAGGCGACCCTACCCAAATCCACTCGGGATATATATTCGGATCAAACCCTAGTCCAATCCATCCATCCCCTCTCCGCCGCCAGCCGACCTACCTACCTTCTTCCTCGGGATCTCCTCCCGATCCAAAAATCCTCATCGTTTTCTCCACCCAACCAACCACCGCCGCAGCCTCCGACCACCTCCCGCAATGTTCGCGCCGGCCACCCAAGCAGCAGCAGCAGTCTGGAGCGCCGCCCTCCACCCCGCATCCAGCCGGCGCTCGATCCAGCTTGAGATCGAGGCCACATCCTCATCCCCGAGTTCTTTGAACCCCCCTCCTGCTCTGCTTCGTCCCGCTCACCGAGCCCTGCCTCGTCGCCGGTAACCAGCACCGTCCACCTCGAGTTGCGGCCTCCTCTGCTTCTCCTCAAGCCTGCAGCACCAGCTTCCCCGCGCCACCGCGACCAGCAGCTCACCGAAGGCAGCAGGACTCCTCCCGAGCACCATGGACCTCTGTACCCTCGCTGGAGCAAGCTCGTTCCCAAGTCCCGCCAGCGCTACTCGTTCCCTGCTTCAAATAACTGCATTGCGCCGTCCCTTTCCTCTGGCCCGAGCAGAGCTCCGCCTTCGCTCGATCTGCTGCCTCACCACCACGCCGGCGAGCGCCACCGCCGGAGCTTCTCCATCCACCGCCCGCACCTGCAAGGACCCCGTCACCGGCGACCAATACCAGCGCCAAGGCCGTGCCCGGATTGTTTCTCCTTCTCTGCTATCTTCTTCTCTGAATGTCTCCTCCCTCTTTTTCTTCCACAGGGAACCGCTGCTGCACATGGCATCGCCTTCTTCTTCGAGCAGTGCCATTGCCGGAGTTTCTCGTCGCCGGGAACCAGCGCCCCGACCCTCGTACTGCCCGAATCTGCCGCGCCCACTGGTCCCAGCCCGTGTAACGCGCCTCTGCTTCCATCCCCGTCACCGTCGGCTGCATCGAGTAGCAGCAACGAGCAGGTCGGCTCGTGTTGACCAAGCGAGGCAAGCGCCAGGCCCAGCCTGCTTCTTTGCCGGCCCAGCGCACTACTCCTCACCCAGCCAGCCTTCTTCCACTGAACCGGGCCAAAGCCCATGGGTGAGGCCTCCCCAGCGCCTCCTTTTTTTTATTGCTGTTTGGGCTAGACAGATTCGGCCCGAGACACGTTTTTTTTCGCTGAACGTTTTTTCTATTTAACCAGTGCGCTGCATATTTACAGAACTGCCCCTATGTTAAACTGCTAATAACTTTTGAACCATGCATCCAAATAAAACATGTCATATATGTATCACGACTAGATTTTCATCTAGTTTAACAATATCCAACTTTCAATCATGTTTGATATTGTTTAAAATGATGGTTGCTTTATTTTGCTCTTTTAACATGTTAAAATACTTTAAATCATAACTATTTAACCGTAGCTCCGAATTAAATAAACTTTGTATGTAAATGGGGTAGAATTTTGCCTAGTTTATCATGGTGCACTTGCTTTGCATGTTTAATAACTATAAATTTTGGTTTAGGGCAGAACGGTACCAAACCTAATACATGCACATGAGGAGTTTCCAAAATTGTTGTTTGTTGCTTCCGGCCTCATTTAAACTTGACTAGATAGGTAGTTTTACTTTGCTTCACCCTCTTGCCATGTTTTACAACATTTAATATTGTTGGGTACATAAACGAGAGAGAAATAAATAAGTCATGTGGTGTTTCGCAAATATGCAACGGAGTTGCATGTTGAGCTCCACTTAATTTGTAGTATTGTTTGTTGCACTTTGTCATGCCATGCCTCATTAAACCGAACATGCAACATACTTGATTGTGCATCATGCCATGTTGATGTGTTGGTTGTTTACTATGTCGTTTGCTCCTTTCCGGTGTTGCTTCTTCGGATTGGTTTCGATATCGTCGTGTGTGTGAGGAACCGTTCGACTACTTCTATTTATCTTCTTCATGGACTCGTTCTTCTTCCTTGCGGGATCTCAGGCAAGATGATCATACCCTCGAAATCACTACTATCTTTGCTTTGCCTAGTTGCTCGCTCTTTTGCTATGCCTATGTTGCGATGCCTACCACTTGCTTTCAAGCCTCCCAAATTGCCATGTCAAACCTCTAACCCACCATGTCCTAGCAAACCGTTGATTTGCTATGTTACCGCTTCGCTCAGCCCCTCTTATAGCGTTGTTAGTTGCAGGTGAAGATTGAAGTTTGTTCCTCGTTGGAACATGGAGGTGTTGTTCCTTGTTGGAACATGTTTACTTGTTGGGATATCACTATATATCTTATTTAATTAATGCATCTATATACTTGGTAAAGGGTGGAAGGCTCGGCCTTATGCCTGGTGTTTTGTTCCACTCTTGCCGCCCTAGTTTCCGTCATATCGGTGTTATGTTCCCGGATTTTGCGTTCCTTACGCGGTTGGGTAATAATGGGAACCCCTTGACAGTTCGCCTTAAGTAAAGCTCCTCCAGCAATGCCCAACCTTGGTTTTACCATTTGCCTCACCACCACCTACTTTTCCCTTGGGAGTCGCTCTCTCGAGGGTCATCTTTATTTTAACCCCCCCGGGCCAGTGCTTGTCTAAGTGTTGGTCCAAAATGGGCAGCCTGCGGGGCCACCTCGGGAAAACTTGAGGGCTGGTTTTACTCGTAGCTTGACCTATCCGGTGTTGCCCTGAGAACGAGATATGTGCAGCTCCCATCAGGATGTCGGCGCATCGGGCGGTGTTGCTGGTTTAGTTTTACCCTGTCGAAATGTCTTGTTGTACCGGGATACCGAGTCTGATCGAAATGTCTCGGGAGGAGGTCTATTCCTTCGTTGACCGTGAGAGCTTGTGATGGGCTAAGTTGGGACACCCCTGCAGGGATTTGAACTTTCGAAAGCCGTGCCCGCGGTTATGGGCAGATGGGAATTTGTTAACATCCGGTTGTAGAAAACCTAAAGTTGACCTTAATTAAAATATATCAACAGCGTGTGTAACCGTGATGGTCTCTTTCCGGCGGAGTCCGGGAAGTGAACACAGTGTTGGAGTTATGCTTGACGTAGGTCGTTTAGGATCACTTCTTGATCATACTTTCTCGAACGTGCTTTGCCTTCTCTTCTCGCTCTCATTTGCGTATGTTAGCCACCATATATGCTAGTCGCTTGCTGCAGCTTCACCTCATACTTTTACCTTACCCATAAGCTTAAATAGTCTTGATCGCGAGGGTGCGAGATTGCTGAGTCCCTGTGGCTCACAGATACTTCCAAAACCAGTTTGCAGGTGCCGATGTTCCGAGCAGGTGACGCAACCAAGCTCAGGAGGAGCTCGATGAAGATCTTGTCCTTTGTGTTGTTTCGTTTTAGTTGATCAGTAGTGGAGCCCAGTTGGGGTCGATCGGGGACCATGTCGCTTTTGGGGTTCTTCTTTTATTTAGGTTCCGTAGTCGGACCTTGATTGTATTTGTATGATGTAATGCTTTATTCATGTAATTGTGTGAAGTGGCGATTGTAAGCCAACTATGTATCTCTTTCCCTTATTAAATTACATGGGTTGTGTGAAGATTACCTCACTTGCGACATTGCTTTCAATGCGGTTATGCCTCTAAGTCGTGCTTCGACACGTGGGAGATATAGCCGCATCAAGGGCGTTACAAGTTGGTATCAGAGCCTTCCCTGACCTTAGGAGCCCCATTGCTTGATCGTTTTTAGTGGCCGGGTTGTGTCTAGAAAAATGTTTTGAGTCATTTAGGAATTATATATCGGAGAGTTTAGGAATTCTTTTTACTTCCCAGTCTCCTCACCGCTCTGGTAAGGCATCCTGACGTAGAGTTTTGACTCTTCTCTTCTCAAATTTCACTAAAAAAAATTTAGGATCACGCGGGTATCTTGGAATCGTTCCGATGGTTTTATGACGAGAACATTGTATTGGTGCCTCCTGTCAGGGGTTTAGTGGAAGTGTCCCGGGGAGTTGAGCTCTGAGGTGTTGTCGTCATAATTTTATCGTTGCAATTCTGGAATACCTAAGTTTAGTACGCCGACATCGAAAATCTCTTTTATGCAGTTCGTTGGTGAGATAACCTCGACGCCACCCAGTACTGGGGCGGGAGTTCGGGAGTATTGCCATAACTTGTATAACGGATGCTTTTCGAAGGTTGAGGTAGATGATTTCCGAAGGTTTCTTGGTTATGTGTTGAAGGATGGATACAGCTGGATGTAGGATTTGCTAGTTTGGGTGAGATATTATGCTTCCCCTGTATCCCCAACACCTGATTGCATAACTGGGAAAGTTTCGGGAGTTTATAAGTGGGAATTCAAGTAGCTCTTAGGATATCTTTCTGACAGATGTATGATATGAAATTGGGGTTCGACGTCTAGTGGTCCGCCTATTCACGGTCGGTTTTACAGTGGTCTCGTTGTGTCTTAAAGAGTCCTTGGCTATGTCGACTCGGGGACGCTTCGTATGTCATGTGCACTGCCTTGTACATGATGGTGCTGTACGATCGAGCCCGTGTAGGCCCCACCACGAAAACTTCGGACGAAATCTCTATCATATGTTTGTTCCGGCTTATTCTGCAAGCCAATCCTTTGTTTTGTTTTGAGTTGTGGTATTCGAGTTGCTTCAATGTCAAGTGGTGATTCCATACCTTTTCTAAACGGTGTTCTCATATTCCTATGTGGATACTAATCCTTCTCGATAATCGAGTGTGTCATATCACTCCTTTCAACCGGCGTGTTTCTCTTCAAGTGGATCCGATCATTTCAACATCCGCAAGATCAACTCAAGCTCTCTCAACGGTGTTCGTTTCATCCATTCCAAGTTGTCTTTGTTGTCCCGCCCCCCTCCCTTGTTTCTTCGAGGACTCAGATGTTTTAATCAAGTATCCTTTTATTTTTTGTGAAGTCTCTCCATCCTTTTCTATCAATATTCTTATCTGGTGATTCTCATGAAGATTCTAATGGAGCTTCTAGTTCGTCATTCTTCATTCTTTTCATCTCCGGTGGTTTCAAGTCAAGTTTTGTTGATCATATTCTTTTTCCTCGTTTCAAATACCTTCTCATACCGGTGCACCTCTTAATCATCCACTCCTCGCTATTCTTTTGTTTCGGAGTGCTGAAGATATCTTGAGGTTGTTATCTCATTCAAGTCATTTAATTCAACCAATGCAACCTCTCTTTTAAATCTTTTCAACGGTGCTTATTTTGAGTGGGCCCTAACCCACAGGTCTTTTCCCAGGATCTTACCTGACTCTTCCAATCTTCCCGGAGCTATCCTCAAATTTCTTTTCGAAGTTTGACGTAAGAATGAATTGTCATCAGTCAAATGTCTTTCTCCTAGATCTCCCAATTCTTTTCATCATTGGCTCAACCTCTTTGTTTTGATTCTTCCAGAGTGTCTAAATAATTCTTGGTGGTGTTTCTCGTCGTCATTCTCGGATTTTGAAGACCGAAGAAGAGTTTCTCTTTAATCTTGCTCCATTCTCTTCAAGATTCGTGATTCTAGCTTGTTGCCATCCTCTCGTATTTGTTTTGATCGTGAGAATTCTTTTCACCTATCTGGAGTAATTCAAGAGTCTTCTCAGTTTCTTATCCGGAGTCCATCAATTCAGGTTTATTCATTCTCAGCTTTCATCTCTCGTTCCCCAAATCTTACCGGTACATCATTCAAATATTCTCTATTAAGCTCGTGACCTATTCATCCTCTTGTATCTAAATTCTCTCAAGCATCTTCGTTTAATTGCTAATTCTTCCCGGTGCGTCTTCATGTTTTATTCGTTCTTTTCAATTCTTACGGTGGTTCGTTCAAGAGTTTTCTTCCTTCGTGTATCATATCTATGCATTCATGCTTTTCAAATTCTACCGATGGATCATTGAAGACTTTCTCAAGTTTGCACCATATCTCTCTTAATCCTTTCTACGAGAATAAGTAGTGTGCCAAATCCGTTGCTTGTCATCAATTAAATTGGTGAAGGTTAAGCATAATGTAATTCTTATTCTTGTTCCATCCATATGTTAATCTTTTCCTACGGAGTTTGCTCATGACGAATAGTTTCTTGATTGCTTTGGTTAATCTTTCTTTAATGGAGCTCCAAGTTATTTCAATTATATCATTTCAAAGCTCCATCTAATCATTGCAAGGTTTCAATCTTATTCTTTTCATCTTTCACTTCCTTTTGATCATCCATTTATTACCGGAGTTCACGAAGGTTCTACATGATGGTTCATCAAGGATTTAATTCCTTCTCAAAGTGTTCATCAAGATTCTTTTCAGAGGAGCTCCATCATTCTTCTTCTTGCTATCCGGAGTGCAATTCTTTCTTCCGTATCATTGGAGGTGGTATTATGTCATTCTTGATATTTGAGTTCATGTTTCATGATTCACATGTTGTTAGGAATGAGGTATTTTAAACCCATAATTTGCTTCCATGGAGTTATCTTGGGTTATATTCCACCTAAAGCCTTCCCTAAGGATTGTTGCTATTATGGTGCTTATTATTGACCCAAGTTCTTTTATCCTCCCGGTGGTATAAGTTTCTCGTTTCCTTGTTGATATCAATCCAATTTATCGTTTCCGTTAGTGGCAGAATTTCACCTCGTAGTTTTGAGATGTTCTTCATAAGCCCACAACAAGCTTACTCTTTTCGTTGTTGGGTTTTTCCCAACAACTACGTTTGACCCTTCTCTTCAAGATGCTTTCTAGCTCACTTGAGGTAGAAAATGGTGTTTTATTCTTCGTTCTTTTGTTCCGATGGTCCAACTTCTATTCTTTTGTTCCGGAGGCATTGTGATGTTTCTCTCTACGACCCATCATCTTGTTTTGTCTAGTTCATGCTGAATTCTTTCCATTTACAGTCGGAGTGCTGCCCAAATTACATCATTCTTATTCCTTCCCTATCTTGTTTTAACCGGAGTCTTGTGTCTATCATTCCTCTTCTAACCGGAGTCTCATCCAAGTGCTTTCATCTTGCCAACGTCATATTCTTACCTTCCATTTCCAACCAGAGTTTTGTCGTAATTGATCCTTATCGTTCCTTGTACATCTCGTTTCAATCGGAGTGCTTGCTTATACTTCTTTTCCATTGCAATCCCTTTTCTTATGTCTTTCAACCTACAAGGTTCTAGTAATGTTCCTTGTTTCTCTTTTCTATCGGAGTGCTCTCAAATTCGTTCAACTCTGTTGTGTTCTTTCTTTCTTTCAATTTGTTCAACCTCTCAAGGTTCATGGTTTCACTCGTTTGTCAAAGAAGCAACTTAGTTTTACCTCTTTTCTTTCTCTTCCGTTTTTCCCTCCGGTGCCATTCTAGATCTCGGGACGAGATCCTCTCGTAGTGGTGGAGTGTTGTAACGCCCCGAGACCGATGTGCCAGGTGTCCTCCAGTTATTCGCTGTTGTTTCCTTGTCTTTGCTTGCGTGTCATGCATTTCTTATCATGTCATCATGTGCATTGCATCATCATGTTTAAAACTTGCATTCGTCCGGGTTCTCCTCGTTCCTTCCGTTGTCCGTTCTGAGCCCAGACACACTTGCACGCGCCCGAGGCATGTCCGAAATAGTATTTTATAAGTGGCCGGAAAATGTTCTCAGAGTGGGGTGAAAGTTGGCATGCGGTGTTGTTTTGTTGTTAGTAGGTCGTCTGCCAAGTTTCATCGCATTCGGAGCTCGTTTGATAGCCCAACCGTTAAATATAGCGGCAATAGTAGCCGGTTAAACGTCGGACGTTTTCGGTCTCCGGAAACAGTCGCCGGGCCTCCCTCTCTTCTCTTCTCTCAGCTCGAGACCGTCTACACAGCTCACCACCTACCGCCAGGCCCAACCCAACCTCTCTCGTCAGCTCGCGGACCTCCCCTCGCACGCGTCCGAAAGTTGTCCCGAACCCGACCCGGAGTGTCGCCACCATTGGATCCAGATCATCCCCAAACGTCTACAAAACATCTCCGTTTTGTTTATTGGACTCCCTAGCTTATTTTTCCCGACCATCCGATTACGATCGGAGGGATTCAGGCGACCCTACCCAAATCCACTTGGGATATATATTCGGATCAAACCCTAGTCCAATCTGAAAGTGCGTTATATCGACTAGAGGGGGGGTGAATAGGCGATTTTTATGAAAGTCTTAAAAACGTGGAAGTTATGAAGACAAACAGTAGAGATAAGCCTATCACTATGCAGCGGAAGTTAGATTACACTAGGCAAGCCATGGTCAAGTATTCAATAGAGTGAAAGCACAATGACAAGTAGCTGCAGTGTAATAAGGATCAGGTAGGAAGAAGTTACGAAGCCAAACAAATCATACAGTTACGTTGTGAAGACAAAAGGTATAGCAAGCATGCACTGGCTTCACAATGAGTAACAGTAAGTAAAAGGAAGTGAAGATGAAACCAGTGACTCATTGAAGACAATGATGTGTTGGACCAGTTCTAGTTGCTGTGACAACTGTACGTCTAGTTGGAGCGGCTAGGTATTTAAACCTTAGGACACACAGTCCCGGACACCCAGTCCTGAACACGCAGCTCAGGACACCAAGTCCTCACCGTATTCTCCTTGAGCTAAGGTCACTTAGTCCTCGCCCAATCACTCTGGTAAGTCTTCAAGGTAGACTCCCAAACCTTCACAGACTTCGTTCACTGGCAATCCACAATGTCTCTTGGATGCTCTGAACGCGACGCCTAACCGTCTGGGGATGCATAGTCCTTAAGTGTAATAAGTCTTTAGATCACACAGACAAGAAGACTTAAGTGATGCCCAATGTTCTCTGGCTCTGGGTGGTTAGGGCTTTTCTCCTCGCTAGGAATTTTCTCTCAAAGGCTTCGAGGTGGGTTGCTCTCAAACGACAAAAGCCGTGCACTAAAATCTGAGCAGCCAACCATTTATGGTTGTAGGGGGTGGGCTATTTATAGCCACTTGGCAACCCGACCTGATTTGTCCGAAATGACCCTGGGTCACTAAGGAACTGACACGTGTCTCAATGGTCAGATTTCAAACTCTCTTGGCAACTTTACTTGGGCTACAAGCAAAGCTGACTTGTCCGTCTCTGGACAAGATTCGCTCTCATTGTCTTCACTCGAAGACATAGGTTTTTGGTTTAGGAATCACTTCAGTCATTCTGACTGGTTCTCCTAGACCCCACTTAACAGTACGGTGGTTCCTATGACTCAACACAAAAGAAAAAGAACTATGAAAGATCTAAGTCTTCGAGCTCCATAGGCTTCATATCGTGTCTTCTTTTGTCATAGTCTTCAATGTGAATATCTTCATATACCACCTTTGACTTCAATGTCTTCATACATTTTTAGGGGTCATCTCTGGTAGTAAAACCGAATCAATGAGGGACTTCTACCTGTGTTATCCTGCAATTCTCACAAACACATTAGTCCCTCAACTAGGTTTGTCGTCAATACTCCTAAACCAACTAGGGGTGGCACTAGATGCACTTACACAATCCATCCATCCCCTCTCCGCCGCTAGCCGACCTACCTACCTTCTTCCTCGGGATCTCCTCCCGATCCAAAAATCCTCATCGTTTTCTCCACCCAACCAACCACCGCCGCAGCCTCCGACCACCTCCCGCAATTTTCGCGCCGAGCAGCAGCAGCAGTCTGGAGCGCCGCCCTCCACCCCGTATCTAGCCGGCGCTCGATCCAGCTTGAGATCGAGGCCACATCCTCATCCCCAAGTTCTTCGAACCCCCCTCCTGCTCTGCTTCGTCCCGCTCACCGAGGCCTGCCTCGTCGCCGGTAACCAGCGCCGTCCACCTCGAGTTGCGGCCTCCTCTGCTTCTCCTCAAGCCCGCAGCACCAGCTTCCTCGTGCCACCGCGACCAGCAGCTCACCGGAGGCAGCAGGACTCCTCCCGAGCACCATGGACCTCTGTACCCTCGCCGGAGCAAGCTCGTTCCCAAGTCCCGCCAACGCCGCTCGTTCCCTCGTTCCCTGCTTCAAATAACTGCATCGTGCCATCCCTTTCCTCTGGCCCGAGCAGAGCTCCACCTTCGCTCGATCTGCTGCCTCACCACCACGCCGGCGAGCGCCACCGCCGGAGCTTCTCCGTCCACCGCCCGCACCTGCAAGGACCCCGTCGCCGGCGACCAATACCAGCGCCAAGGCCGTGCCCGGATTGTTTCTCCTTCTCTGCTATCTTCTTCTCTGAATGTCTCCTCCCTGTTTTTCTTCCACAGGGAACCGCTGCCGCACATGGCATCTCCTTCTTCTTCGAGCAGTGCCATCGCCGGAGTTTCTCATCGCCGGGAACCAGCGCCCTGACCCTCATACTGCCCGAATCCGCCGCGCCCACTGGTCCCAGCCCGTGTAACGCGCCTCTGCTTCCATCCCCATCATCGCCGGCTGCATCGAGTAGCAGCAACGAGCAGGTCGGCTCGCGTTGACCAAGCGAGGCAAGCGCCAGGCCCAGCTTGCTTCTTTGTCGGCCCAGCGCACTCCTCCTCACCCAGCCAGCCTTCTTCCACTGAACCGGGCCAAAGCCCGTGGGTGAGGCCTCCCCAGCGCCTCCTTTTTTTATTACTGTTTGGGCTAGACAGATTCGGCCCGAGACACGTTTTTTTCGCTGAACGTTTTTTCTATTTAACCAGTGCACTGCATATTTACAGAACTGCCCCTATGTTAAACTGCTAATAACTTTTGAACCATGCATCCAATGTCATATATGTATCACGACTAGATTTTCATCTAGTTTAACAATATCCAACTTTCAATCATGTTTGACATGTTTAAAATGATGGTTGCTTTATTTTGCTCTTTTAACATGTTAAAATACTTTAAATCATAACTATCTAACCGTAGCTCCGAATTAAATAAACTTTGTATGTAAATGGGGTAGAATTTTGCCTAGTTTATCATGGTGCACTTGCATTGCATGTTTAACAACTAGAAAATTTGGTTTAGGGCAGAACAGTACCAAACCTAATACATGCACATGAGGAGTTTCCAAAATTGTTGTTTGTTGCCTCCGGCCTCATTTAAACTTGACTAGATAGGTAGTTTTACTTTGCTTCACCCTCTTGCCATGTTTTGCAACATTTAATATTGTGGGGTACATAAACGAGAGAGAACTAAATAAGTCATGTGGTGTTTCGCAAATATGCAACGGAGTTGCATATTGAGCTCCAATTAATTTGTAGTATTGTTTGTTGCACTTTGTCATGCCATGCCTCATTAAACCGGACATGCAACATACTTGATTGTGCATCATGCCATGTTGATGTGTTGGTTGTTTACTATGTCGTTTGCTCCTTTCCGGTGTTGCTTCTTCGGATTGGTTTCGATATCGTCGTGTGTGTGAGGAACCGTTCGACTACGTCTGTTTATCTTCTTCATGGACTCGTTCTTCTTCCTTGCAGGATCTCAGGCAAGATGATCATACCCTCGAAATCACTACTATCTTTGCTTTGCCTAGTTGCTCGCTCTTTTGCTATGCCTATGCTGCGATGCCTACCACTTGCTTTCAAGCCTCCCAAATTGCCATGTCAAACCTCTAACCCACCATGTCCTAGCAAACCGTTGATTTGCTATGTTACCGCTTCGCTCAGCCCCTCTTATAGCGTTGTTAGTTGCAGGTGAAGATTGAAGTTTGTTCCTCGTTGGAACATGGAGGTGTTGTTCCTTGTTGGAACATGTTTACTTGTTGGGATATCACTATATATCTTATTTAATTAATGCATCTATATACTTGGTAAAGGGTGGAAGGCTCGGCCTTATGCCTGGTGTTTTGTTCCACTCTTGCCACCCTAGTTTCCGTCATATCGGTGTTATGTTCCCAGATTTTGCGTTCCTTACGCGGTTGGGTAATAATGGGAACACCTTGACAGTTCGCCTTAAGTAAAGCTCCTCCAGCAATGCCCAACCTTGGTTTTACCATTTGCCTCACCACCACCTACTTTTCCCTTGGGAGTCACTCTCTCGAGGGTCATCTTTATTTTAACCCCCCCGGGCCAGTGCTGTTGGTCCGAAATGGGCAGCCTGCGGGGCCACCTCGGGGAAACTTGAGGGCTGGTTTTACTCGTAGCTTGACCTATCCGGTGTTGCCTTGAGAACGAGATATGTGCAGCTCCCATCAGGATGTCGGCGCATCGGGCGGTGTTGCTGGTTTAGTTTTACCCTGTCGAAATGTCTTGTTGTACCGGGATACCGAGTCTGATCGGAATGTCTCGGGAGGAGGTCTATTCCTTCGTTGACCGTGAGAGCTTGTGATGGGCTAAGTTGGGACACCCCTGCAGGGATTTGAACTTTCGGAAGCCGTGCCCGTGGTTATGGGCAGATGGGAATTTGTTAATGTCCGGTTGTAGAAAACCTAAAGTTGACCTTAATTAAAATATATCAACAGCGTGTGTAACCGTGATGGTCTCTTTCCGGCGGAGTCCGGGAAGTGAACACGGTGTTGGAGTTATGCTTGACGTAGGTCGTTTAGGATCACTTCTTGATCATACTTTCTCGAACGTGCTTTGCCCTCTCTTCTCGCTCTCATTTGCGTATGTTAGCCACCATATATGCTAGTCGCTTGCTGCAGCTTCACCTCATACTTTTACCTTACCCATAAGCTTAAATAGTCTTGATCGCGAGGGTGTGAGATTGCTGAGTCCCTGTGGCTCACAGATACTTCCAAAACCAGTTTGCAGGTGCCGATGTTCCCAGCAGGTGACGCAACCAAGCTCAGGAGGAGCTCTATGAAGATCTTGTCCTTTGTGTTGTTTCGTTTTAGTTGATCAGTAGTGGAGCCCAGTTGGGGTCGACCAGGGACCGTGTCGCTTTTGGGGTTCTTCTTTTATTTAGGTTCCGTAGTCGGACCTTGATTGTATTTGTATGATGTAATGCTTTATTCATGTAATTGTGTGAAGTGGCGATTGTAAGCCAACTATGTATCTCTTTCCCTTATTAAATTACATGGGTTGTGTGAAGATTACCTCACTTGCGACATTGCTTTCAATGCGGTTATGCCTATAAGTCGTGCTTCGACACGTGGGAGATATAGCCGCATTGAGGGCGTTACAGACACGTAGCCAATCTAGGAGACACCACTCTCCAAGAAGTAACAAATGGTGTGTTGATGATGAACTCCTTGCTCTTGTGCTTCAAATGAAAGTCTCCCCAACACTCAACTCTCTCTCACAGGATATGGATTTGGTGGAAAGAACATTTGAGTGGAAAGCAACTTGGGGAAGGCTAGAGATCAAGATTCATATGGTGTGAGTGGAATATCTTGGCCTCAACACATGAGTAGGTGGTTCTTTCTCAGAAAATGTGTATTGGAAGTGTAGGTATGTTCTGATGGCTCTCTCCAAGAATGAAGAGTGGGTGGAGGGGTATATATAGCCTCCACACAAAAACTAACCTTACACACAATTTACCAATCTCGGTGAGACCGAATTGAGAAACTCGGTCGGACCGATTTAGCAAACCTAGTGACCGTTAGGATTTTCGGTGGGACTGAGATGCAACTCGGTAGGACCGATATGGTTAGGGTTAGGGCATAACATAATCTCAATGTGACCGATTACACAAACTCGGTGGGACCGATTTTGGTAATAAGCTAACCAGAGAGTTGGTCAGGTAAACTCGGTGGGACCGATCGCTCATTTCGGTGGGACCGAAATGTTACAAAAGGGAAACAGAGAGTTTACATTGCAATCTCGGTGGGACCGATCGCTCATCTCGGTAGGACCGAAACGTTACGAAGGGAAACAGAGAGATTACAACCCCATCTCGGTGTGACCAAGATCCCTATCAGTGAGACCGATTTGCCTAGGGTTTGTGGCAGTGGCTATGACATCTGAACTCGGCGGCGCTGGATAGAAAGGATCGGTGGGGCCGAGTTTGACTTTTGGTTTAGGTCATATGTGGATGTGGGAAGGTAGTTGAGGGTTTTGGAGCATATCACTAAGCACTATGAAGCAAGAACCTCATCAAGCAACACCTCATCCCTCCTTGATAGTATTGGCTTTTCCTATAGACTCAATGTGATCTTGGATCACTAAAATATAAAATGTAGAGTCTTGAGCTTTGATCTTGAGCCAATCTTTTTGTCCTTAGTATTTTGAGGGGTCCACTTTCCTCATCCATGCCATGCCATTCATTGAGATTTTCCTAAAATATTAATCTTGGAATAGCATTAGCTCAATGAGCTATATGTTGTTAGGAATTACCAAAACCACCTAGGGATAGTTGCACTTTCAATCTCCCCCTTTTTGGTAATTGATGACAACATATGGATCAAAGCTTCGACAAATGATAATAAGAGTGAAAAACATTGTCGCTTTGAGAAGTATGTGAAAAGCAAGAGCTCCCCCTAAATTTGTGCATAGTTTATGGTTTGCTTTGGACTGCAAATGCACAGAGAATTAGGCTCATGGGTTACTCTTCCATGTCACATACATCTTGGTGGAGCGCTCAAAATGATAATAATTAAATACATGCACTCATCACCAAGCAAAGTGAATGATCATATAGGGATAAAATGATAATGTAATCCAACAAGCATCAAGGTAGCATATGATCAAACACACATGATCATCCAAGTATCACACAGACAGAAAATATCTCAAACAAGCAAATAAAGTTAAACCACCAAAGCAAGAGAGAATAAAAAGCAACACTCTCTCTCGAAGCCTATGATCTATACATTTTTCTCCCCCTTTGGCAACAAGTTACCAAAAAGTTCCTAGAAAATGCATAGCACTAAATTGTCTCTCAGACTTGGTCTTCAGGTGGTGGTGTCCGGATAACTCCAAGAACGAAGGCTTTAGTCGATGTAGATGGAGCTGATGGAGTAGGTGCTGGAGCTGGTGGCACTGAAGTTGTAGCTGGTGCAGATGAAGTGGCTCTGGTGTCTGGAACGGGCACTGCAGCAGACCTCTGAGCTCTAGGCACTCTCGCAAATGCATCAGTGGTTGTCTTCCCCTTCCTCGCCAGCATATCATCCTGAAGTTGCTCCACAACAGACTGGATCTCAGTTACCTTCACATCCAAGTCATAGAACTTCTGCTCCACGATCCTTTCCAAGCTCTCCTGGTTTTGAGTCAGGGTGGCCAGTCCCTTCTTAATCCTCAGAGTGGAGGCAATCAAGTAGCCAAGCTGATCTTGCTTGCTCTTCAGAATATACTGAGATGCTTCTTCAGTAGTTGGCATCCTTGCAGCCTTTTCAGCCTTTGCCTTCTCCTTCTTGGCTTGTGTGTGCACAGAAGATGGTTCATTTTCATCCATCACCATAGTGTTGTCATCAAATTCTGGGTAGATGGGCAGGTGCTCCTTGTCCAGCAGATATGTGCCAGTGCCCATCTTGGAGTTAATCAGCTCCTGGATCTGTGGGGCATACCCACAACTCCTCTTCTGATCTGCAGTTGTCCTCTTTATGGTTTCCACTATTAGGCTCATGACTTTGAACTTCTGTGGGACATCAAAGATGTGAAGCAAGTTTATTGCATGGCCTCTGATCATCTTGTGTTCTCCTGACTTTGGCAAGAGAGTGTGCCTGAGGATCCAGTTGATAGTTGACAAGCCTGACAGAAGGTAATGTACAGATCCAAACTTGTGTGTCTCAAGAGCAGCATCTGGGATCTCCTTATACATGTGTGCCATGGTGTTGTGATCCTTCTTCTTCTTGGCATAGACATCCAATTCATCTTCACTCTCTTCTGGAGCATTGATCAATTTCGCCCATTCAGCAACCGGTGACTGGTACCTAATGCCTTCAGACATCGAGACAATCCTTCCATCTGGGTAGAAGTGAGCTGTGGAGTAGAACTGCATGATGAGCTCATCATTCCATTTTGTGAGCTTCTGAGCCACAAACTCATCAACTCCATAAGCCTTGAAGCTGTCATATACACCAGGGAAGTGATCCTCATTTTCCTCAATGAATGTCCAATCGACCCATCTCATGTCACACACTATGGGCTTATTGTCAAGCAAGATGGTCTCATAGAAGTCCCGTTGTTCCTTTGTATGGAACTTGTAGTCCATAGCAGTCCTTCTCCTGGTGGCATATGGATCAGACTCTCTCCATAGCCTTAGACCAGAGTCCTTCCTGACTTCATATTCTCTGCAACTGGATGAGCATCATTGTGATCTGGAATTTTTGGCTTCAATTTCCTCAAGACAACAGAATCATCTTCTTCTTCCATTGCAGCTTCAGGCATTGGGGCCTTGTTCTTCTCTGTGGCTGGAATGTTCCTGGTACTCCTCTTTGGTGCAGTTTTGGGTTTTGGAGCAGCTGGCTTAGAAGCTTCTTTGGGCTTAGATGAAGCAGCCCCTGGCCTTATGGCATCCCCCATAAGTTTCTGTGCCTTAGGTGCTGGTGCAGCATCTTCTTCCTCTTCCTCTTCAGAGTCTCTCGTGATTGAGGATCTCCCAAGCACTCTGGCAGTGGTCTTCTTGACCCTCTCTTTCCTCTTCTTCCCTTCTGCAGCACCCTCTTTGGGTTTAGATTCCAAAGGTACTTGAGTAGAGGCTCTGGCTTTAGACATGGGAATTCTCTTTGCAGGCACTTTGGTCTTCATACCAGGCTTAGTTGCAGCAGCAGTGCTATATTCCTTCTTAACCACTTTCTTCTTGGAAGTGGCCTCATCCTCAACTGCCACATAGTCTTCATCCTCAGATTCAGAAGTTTTCTTCTTTCTGGCCCTAGTGGCAGCCTTTGGCAGATTGCTTGGTGTGCTCCTGCTGCCATCATCTGAGCTGCTAGAGGGACTAGTGCCCTCACTCAAGTGATCCTGCTCCTCTGACTTGTTCTGGCTGTCACTTTGATCAGACATGTTGAAATCTCTGACAACTGGCCCTGTGAATAGATTATAGATGAGGTAGAGTGGATAAGCATCACAAAATACAGAGGTTTTTGCGAAAGAATGAATCAAAAACTTAGTTTTAGTTTTCCTCAGAAAGCATTTTGGATCAACCGATTTTGTAAACTCGGTGATACCAAAGCAGCTTTTGGAACCTAAACTAGTGAACTCGGTCAGACTGAGTCACAGTTCGGTGGCACCGAGACTACTAGGGTTTCACAAAGTCCTGAACTCGGTCACACCGATTTTAAATTCTCGGTCAGACCGAGAATCGCATGTGCAATGGCCTGAGCCGAATCGGTGGTACCGAGTTCCACAACTTGGTTGGTCCGAGATGGTTTCGGCAGAAACCTAACCCTAAATTTTCAAATCATCTCTAATCTACGGAATGTTTTGACCGGATAAGATAGTTTCAATCATGGCAAGATTCATGGCGAACACAATGTGCTAGGAATCATATAAGGATAGCACAGTGATCAAGTTCATACCCTAGTTCGGCGATGAACTCGCTACAGCGGCAACGGCGGGGATGATTCCCATTAACGGCGGCGGAGACCAGCGGCAGGAGGCAACTGGCGACGAGGAGGACGATCCGAAGACCCTGGAGGTAGAGCGGGCTAAGCGTGGGAGAAAGAGTTCGGAGAAAATTTCCAAAATTTTGCCCGTGCGTATATATAGCCCGACCCTGTCGGTGTGACCGAGTGGAACAACTCGGTGGCACCGAGATGCATAACTGCAAGCAGTTGCTGCAACTCGGTGTGACCGAAAAGTTCAAATCGGTTGCACCGAGATTGAAAACCTAGATTGACTTAGTGATCTCGGTATGACCGAAATGGGTGAATCGGTCAGACCGAAACGCACAAAGAAGTTTTGGAAGTTTAAGTCTATGACGAATCAGGGACTCCGGGTGCTCCTAACACAGAGTGGTTCGAATCTGACTTGATCAAATTTTGTGATGTAGCATGAATAGAGTTTGAGACAAGAAAAGCATAGGTAGCTAGAGAAGGTTCTTAGGCATTCTTGTCCATCCACTTGGCCAAAAGAAAAGGAAACCAATCAATCAAAACAACAAGTGGATGTCCTCGAATGAGTAAATTATGCAACCAACATGCTCACACAGTAAAATGACAAATGAAATACGTGGCAAAGCATGCACAAACAATTCTAGCATCTATCAAGCAATTTGCGATGACTAGGTCATCTATATATGAGTATATTGACTTAGGAGTCAAATGAGAACATTTGATCATAGGTCATACTCATCGTTTAAGCACAAGTGGGGTTACCACTTTTACATAAAGTGTTGTTGTGTTCACACCATTAGAGTTGCTTTAACTCAATTGTTAGATTAAAGCTCCCCCTAGATGTGAGATCCCCCCTAAGAGGGATGAACTAACCTTGGTTTTGTCGATGATGACTTCATGTAGATGTTGAAGATGTGGATGCTCAATGTTGATGTAGATCATTTGGAGCTGTCCTTTGGAGTGAGTTGCACTTTCAATACCTACACGGGTTAGTCCCACAAGGAACAAACAAGGATATCCATAGACATAGAGTGAAGCACACACAATATGATGTCTATGAAAGCTTTAGGTTACCTTGTCCCTTGTCTTACCAACAAGAGGGTTTGTGACTCCTTGAACTAGTGCAAGATGTGGAAGTTGATTGCACTCGTTCTTGCCAAAATGATAAGAGTGAAGTATGTTGGCGGAGTCACCCTCAAGAACTCTCTAGTTCTTCTTCTTCGGGATCCACACCATCTTGATGGGAATCCTCGGAGTTGTAGTTGTACTTGATGAAGTGGAACTTGATGTAGTCATGGGAATCCACTTGACCAAGGCCTTAGGAGCTTCTTCAAATGCATCAATTTCCTCTTGAAGCTTGTCCTTGCCTTTTTGCTTGTGGTCTTGTGGTGGAAGATCATCTTGAGCTTGTGTCCCTTTGAAAGAAGTAGGATCATACTTCTCTTGTTGAGGAACAAATTTCGTCTTGGGGTATTGATCTTCTTCCCACTCAACTCCATTGGCATTGAACTTTCGTTCAAAACCAATACCTTGATTCTTCCAGTGCCTTCCTTGCTTGCGTACAATTTCCTCGAATTGCTTACTCCCGGCAAGGCTCTTGTAAACACCTTTCTATATGATTCCCTTCAATAAGTTGTTTTCTTGCTCAAGTGTAACTTGGCTAAGAGAATCATTAGTGGAATCAAGAGAACTACTAGAAGCAACAACATTGGATTTAGCATGATTATTGTTACTACTAGAGGAATAATCTTTCTTGTTCTTATTACTAGACTTGACTTGAGGCATGTAAGTGGATAAGAGTAAACGCTTGGCAATGTAAGAAGAACTTTTCTTGCGAAGATCATCATTGATTGCCTTTAAGAACTCATGCTCTTGCTCAAGGTTGAGCTTTTCAAAACGTAATTTCTCATGAGTCCTTAAAAGTTCTCGATGATCTCCTAAGATAGTTTCATGAGCTAACTTAAGAGTGTTTAGTTCTTTAGTTAGAGACTCAATCTTCTCCTTATCATTATCATTCGTTTCATCATAGTATTCATCACTATAGTTGTCAACAAGTAAATCATCATCACCTAACAAGTCATCTTCATCACTATTGAAATCAACATACTCGGGGTGTGATACCTTTGGACCTTTGGACATGAAGCATCTTCCAGTTCCTTCATTTGGTGAATCAAATATGTCGTAGGAGTTGGTTGACACAAGTGCTAGACCGGCAACACCTTCATATTGAGTATATTCAGAGTCAGAGTGATAGCTTCTCTCGGAGTCATTGTCGGAGTCGGAGTCGGAGCCGGATACCCATTCACCAACATGAGCTTGATGTCTTTGTTTTGTGTAGCTCCTTGATGACTTGTCCTTCCTTCCGAATCCTTGCTTCTCCAAGAGGGTCTTCGTTCATATCGATCATCCCTACTCCTTCTCTCCCTTGATGGTGATTCTTCTCTTCTATTTCTTCTTTTGGGAGAATCTTCTCTTCTCTTGTGGGGAGCCGTACACTCATTGGAGTAGTGTCCGGGTCTTCCACAATTGTAGAAGTTTTGCTCTCGACTAGAAGATCTTTTGTCATTGTAGGACCCTAACTTGGAACTTCTCTCTTTGCTTCTATTCTTGTAGAACTTGTTGAAGTTCTTCACCATTAAGCTCAATTCTTCATTGAAGGTTTGTTTCTCACTTGATGATGTGGGGGCTTCACATGAGGCTTTGTAAGCACCACTTGACTTGTTATGGAGCTCCTCCTTATCCTTGAGTGACATCTCATGAGAAACAATTCTTCCAATGACTTCCGTTGGCTTGAGATCTTTGTAATTTGGCATCATTTGGATCAATGTGCATACGGTATCGTATTTTCCATCCAAGGCTTTTAGGATCTTCTCGATGATGAATTTGTCGGTCATCTCTTCACTTCCTAAGCTGGCAATCTCATTTGTGATAAGAGCAAGCCTAGAGTACATTTCAGCGACACCTTCACCATCCTTCATTTTGAACTTGTTGAGTTGACTTTGAAGCACATCCAACTTGGATTCCTTGACGGAGTCGGTACCTTCATGCATGTCAATCAAAGTATCCCAAATTTCCTTTGCATTCTCAAGACGGCTGATTTTGTTGAATTCTTCGGGGCACAATCCGTTGAAGAGGATATCACAAGCTTGAGCGTTGTATTGCAGCATTTTCAACTCTTCCGCGGTGGCTTCACGATTCGGTTCTCTCCCATCAAAGAATTCACCTTGCAAACCAACACACACAATAGCCCAAACGACGGGGTTATGTCCAAGAATATGCATTTTCATCTTATGCTTCCAACTAGCAAAATTTGTACCATCAAAGTAAGGACCTCTACGGTGGTAATTTCCCTCGCTAGACGCCATACTCTCCTAGGTTGTGAAACCAAGGCTATGACCACCAAAAGCTATGGAAATCAAAGCAAATGGAGACCAAAGCTCTGATACCACTTGTAGGATCGAAAGTATGTCTAGAGGGGGGGTGATTAGACTACTTGACCAAATAAAAATCTATCCTTTTCCCAATTTTAGTCTTTGGCAGATTTTAGCTATCTTAGCACAAGTCAAGCAATCTTAACACAATTCAAGCAAGCATGCAAAGAGTCTATGAGCAGCGGAAAGTAAAGCATGCAACTTGCAAGAATGTAAAGGGAAGGGTTTGTAGAATTCAAACGCAATTGGAGACACGGATATTTTTGTCGTGGTTCCGATAGGTGGTGCTATCGTACATCCACGTTGATGGAGACTTCAACCCACGAAGGCTAACGGTTGCGCGAGTCCACGGAGGGCTCCACCCACGAAGGGTCCACGAAGAAGCAACCTTGTCTATCCCATCATGGCCATCGCCCACGAAGGACTTGCCTCACTAGCGGTAGATCTGCACGAAGTAGGCGATCTTCTTGCCCTTACAAACTCCTTGGTTCAACTCCACAATCTTTGTCGGAGGCTCCCAAGTGACACCTAGCCAATCTAGGAGACACCACTCTCCAAGAAGTAACAAATGGTGTGTTGATGATGAACTCCTTGCTCTTGTGCTTCAAATGATAGTCTCCCCAACACTCAACTCTCTCTCACAGGATATGGATTTGGTGGAAAGAACATTTGAGTGGAAAGCAACTTGGGGAAGGCTAGAGATCAAGATTCATATGGTGTGAGTGGAATATCTTGGCCTCAACACATGAGTAGATGGTTCTTTCTCATAAAATGTGTATTGGAAGTGTAGGTATGTTCTGATGGCTCTCTCCACGAATGAAGAGTGGGTGGAGGGGTATATGTAGCATCCACACAAAAACTAAACGTTACACACAATTTACCAATCTCGGTGAGACCGAATTGAGAAACTCGGTCGGACCGATTTAGCAAACCTAGTGACCGTTAGGATTTTCGGTGGGACTGAGATGCAACTCAGTAGGACCGATATGGTTAGGGTTAGGGCATAACGTAATCTCGGTGTGACTGATTACACAAACTCGGTGGGACCGATTTTGGTAATAAGCTAACCAGAGAGTTGGTCAGGTAAACTCGGTGCGACCGATCGCTCATTTCAGTGGGACTGAAATGTTACAAAAGGGAAACAGAGAGTTTACATTTCAATCTCGGTGCGACCGATCGCTCACCTCGGTAGAACCGAAACGTTACGAAGGGAAATAGAGAGATTACAACACCATCTCGGTTTGACTGAGATCCCTATCGGTGAGACCGATTTGCCTAGGGTTTGTGGCAGTGGCTATGACATCTGAACTCGGTGGTGCCGGATAGAAAGAATCGGTGGGGCCGGGTTTGACTTTTGGTTTAGGTCATATGTGGATGTGGGAAGGTAGTTGAGGGTTTTGGAGCATGTCACTAAGCACTATGAAGCAAGAACCTCATCAAGCAATACCTCATCCCTCCTTGATAGTATTGGCTTTTCCTATAGACTCAATGTGATCTTGGATCACTAAAATATAAAATGTATAGTCTTAAGCTTTGAGATTGAGCCAATCTTTTTGTCCTTAGTATTTTGAGGGGTCCACTTTCCTCATCCATGCCGTGCCATTCATTGAGCTTTTCCTGAAATATTAATCTTGGAATAGCATTAGCTCAATGAGCTATATGTTGTTAGGAATTACCAAAACCACCTAGGGATAGTTGCACTTTCACAAAGTGTTCCTCCGGTATTCGGGAGTTGCATAATCTCCTAGTCATAAGAACATGTATAAGTCATGAAGAAAGCAATAGCAGTAAACAAAAACGATCAAGTGCTAAGCTAATGGAATGGGTCAAGTCAATCACATCATTCTCCTAATGATGTGATCCCATTGATCAAATAACAACTCATGTCTATTGTTTGCAAACTTAACCATCTTTGATCAATGAGCTAGTCAAGTAGAGGCATACTAGTGACACTATGTTTGTCTATATATTCACACATGTATTATGTTTCCGGTTAATACAATTCTAGCATGAATAATAAACATTTATCATGAAATAAGGAAATAAATAATAACTTTATTATTGCTTCTAGGGCATATTTCCTTCAGTCTCCCACTTGCACTAGAGTCAATAATCTAGATTACACAGTAATGATTTTAACACCCATGGAGCCTTGGTGCTGATCATGTTTTGCTCGTGGAAGAGGCTTAGTCAACGGGTCTGCAACATTCAGATCCGTATGTATCTTGCAAATCTCTATGTCTCCCACCTAGACTTGATCCAGGATGGAGTTGAAGCGTCTCTGGATGTGCTTGGTTCTCTTGTGAAATCTGGATTCCTTTGCCAAGGCAATTGCACTAGTATTGTCACAAAAGATTTTCATTGGACCCGATGCATTAGGTATGACACCCAGATCGCATATGAACTCCTTCATCCAGACTCCTTCATTTGCTGCTTCCGAAGCAGCAATGTACTCCGCTTCACATGTAGATTCCGCCACGACGCTCTGTTTAGAACTGCTCCAACTGACAGCTCCACCATTTAATATAAACACGTATCCAGTTTGCGATTTAGAATCGTCTGAATCAGTGTCAAAGCTTGCATCAACGTAACCATTTACGATGAGCTCTTTTTCACCTCCATAAACGAGAAACATATCCTTGGTCCTTTTCAGGTACTTCAGGATGTTCTTGACTGCTGTACAGTGACCCACTCCTGGATTACTTTGGTACCTCCGTGCTAGGCTAATAGCAAGGCACACATTAGGTCTGGTACACAGCATTGCATACACTATAGAGCCTATGGCTGAAGCATAGGGAACACTTTTCATTTTCTCTCTATCTTCTGCAGTGGTCGGGCATTGAGTCTTACTCAACTTCACACCTTGTAACACAGGCAAGAACCCTTTCTTAGCTTGATCCATTTTGAACTTCTTCAAAACTTTATCAAGGTATGTGCTTTGTGAAAGTCCAATTAAGTGTCTTGATCTATCTCTATAGATCTTGTTGCCCAATATATAAGTAGCTTCACCGAGGTCTTTCATTGAAAAACTTATATTCAAGTATCCTTTTATGCTATCCAGAAATTCTATATCATATCCAATCAACAATATGTCATTCACATATAATATTGGAAATGCTACAGAGCTCCCACTCACTTTCTTGTAAATACAGGCTTCTCCAAAAGTCTGTATAAAACCATATGCTTTGATCACACTATCAAAACGTTTATTCCAACTCCGAGATGCTTGCACTAGTCCATCAATGGATCGCTGGAGCTTGCACACATTGTTAGTACCCTTTGGATCGATAAAACCTTCAGGTTGCATCATATACAACTCTTCTTCCAGAAATCCATTCAGGAATGCATTCTTTACATCCATTTGCCAAATTTCATAATCATAAAATGCGGCAATTGCTAACATGATTCGGACGGACTTAAGCATCGCTATAGGTGAGAAGGTCTCATCGTAGTCAACTCCTTGAACTTGTCGAAAACCTTTCGCAACAAGTCGAGCTTTATAGATAGTAACATTACCGTTAGCATCAGTCTTCTTCTTGAAGATCCATTTATTCTCAATGGCTTGCCGATCATCGGGCAAGTCAACCAAAGTCCACACTTTGTTCTCATACATGGATCCCATCTCAGATTTCATGGCCTCAAGCCATTTTGCGGAATCTGGGCTCATCATCGCTTCCTCATAGTTCGTAGGTTCATCATGGTCAAGTAACATGACTTCCAGAACAGGATTACCATACCACTCTGGTGCGGATCTTGCTCTGGTTGACCTACAAGGTTCGGTAGTAACTTGATCTGAAATTTCATGATCATCATCATTAGCTTCCTCACTAATTGGTGTAGGTGTCACAGGAACCGGTTTGTGTGACGAACTACTTTCCAATAAGGGAGCAGGTACAGTTACCTCATCAAGTTCTACTTTCCTCCCACTCACTTCTTTTGAGAGAAACTCCTTCTCTAGAAAGGATCCATTCTTAGCAACGAATGTCTTGCCTTCGGATCTATGATAGAAGGTGTACCCAAAAGTTTCCTTTGGGTATCATATGAAGACACATTTCTCCGATTTGGGTTCGAGCTTATCAGGTTGAAGCTTTTTCACATAAGCATCGCAGCCCCAAACTTTAGGAAACGACAACTTTGGTTTCTTGCCAAACCATAGTTCATAAGGCGTCATCTCAACGGATTTTTATGGTGCCCTATTTAACGTGAATGCGGCCGTCTCTAAAGTATAACCCCAAAACGATAGCGGTAAATCAGTAAGGGACATCATAGATCGCACCATATCTAGTAAAGTACAATTACGACGTTCGGACACACCATTATGCTATGGTGTTCTAGGTGGCGTGAGTTGCAAAACTATTCTGCATTGTTTCAAATGTAGACCAAACTCATAATTCAAATATTCTTCTCCACGATCAGATCATAGAAACTTTATTTTCTTGTTACGATGATTTTCTACTTCACTCTGAAATTCTTTGAACTTTTCAAATGTTTCAGACTTATGTTTCATCAAGTAGATATACCCATATCTGCTCAAATCATTTGTGAAGGTGAGAAAATAACGATACCCGCCGCGAGCCTCAATATTCATTGGACCACATACATCAGTATGTATGATTTCCAACAAATCTGTTGCTCGCTCCATAGTTCCGGAGAACGGCGTTTTAGTCATCTTGCCCATAAGGCATGGTTTGCAAGTACTAGGTGATTCATAATCAAGTGATTCCAAAAGTCCATCAGTATGGAGTTTCTTCATGTGCTTTATGCCAATATGACCCAAACGGCAGTGCCACAAATAAGTTGCACTATCATTATCAACTCTGCATCTTTTGGCTTCAACATTATGAATATGTGTATCACTACTATCGAGATTCAACAAAAATAGATCACTCCTTAAGGGTGCATGACCATAAAAGATATTACTCATATAAATAGAACAACCATCATTCTCAGATTTAAATGAATAACCGTCTCGCATCAAACAAGATCCAGATATAATGTTCATGCTTAACGCTGGCACCAAATAACAATTATTTAGGTCTAAAATTAATCCCGAAGGTAGATGTAGAGGTAGCGTGCCGACGGCGATCACATCGACTTTGGAACCATTTCCCACGCTCATCGTCAGATCGTCCTTAGCCAGTCTCCACTTAATCCGTAGTCCCTATTTTGAGTTGCAAATATTAGCAACAGAACCAGTATCAAATACCCAGGTGCTACTGCGAGCTCTGGTAAGGTACACAACATGTATATCACATATACCTTTGTTCACCTTGCCATCCTTCTTATCCACCAAATACTTGGGGCAGTTTTGCTTCCAGTGACCAGTCTGTTTGCAGTAGAAGCACTCAGTCTCAGGCTTAGGTCCAGACTTGGGTTTCTTCTCCTGAGCAGCAACTTTTCTATTGTTCTTCTTGAAGTTCCCCTTCTTCTTCCATTTACCCTTTTTCTTGAAACCGGTGGTTTTGTTAACCATCAACACTTGATGCTCCTTTTTGATTTCTACCTCTGCAACCTTTAGCATCGTGAAGAGCTCGGGAATTGTCTTATTCATCCCCTTGCATATTATAGTTCATCATGAAGCTTTTGTAGCTTGGTGGCAGTGATTGAAGAACTCTGTTAGTGACACTATCAACAGGAAGATTAACTCCCAGTTGAGTCAAGTGATTATGATACCCAGACATTTTTAGTATATGCTCACTGATAGAACTATTCTCCTCCATCTTGCAGCTATAGAACTTATTGGAGACTTCATATCTCTCAATCCGGGCATTTGCTTGAAATATTAACTTCAACTCCTGGAACATCTCATATCCTCCATGATGTTCAAAACGTCATTGAAGTCTCGGTTCTAAGCCGTAAAGCATGGCACACTGAACTATCGAGTAGTCATCAGCTTTACTCTGCCAGACGTTCTTAACGTCATCACCAGCATCTGCAGCAGGCCTGGCACCCAGCGGTGCTTCCAGGACGTAATTCTTCTGTGTAGCAATGAGGATAATCCTCAAGTTACGGACCCGGTCCGTGTAATTGCTACCATCATCTTTCAACTTTGCTTTCTCAAGGAACGCATTAAAATTCAACGGAACAACAACACGGGCCATCTATCTACAACAACATAGATAAGCAAAATATTATCAGGTACTAAGTTCATGATAAATTTAAATTCAATTAATCATATTACTTAAGAACTCCCACTTAGATAGACATCCCTCTAATCATCTAAGTGATCACGTGATCCATATCAACTAAACCATGTCTGATCATCACGTGAGATGGAGTAGTTTTCAATGGTGAACATCACTATGTTGATCATATCTACTATATGATTCACGCTCGACCTTTCGTTCTTAGTGTTCCGAGGCCATATCTGCATATGCTAGGCTCGTCAAGTTTAACCCGAGTATTCTGCGTGTGCAAAACTGGCTTGCACCCGTTGTAGATGGACGTAGAGCTTATCACACCCGATCATCACATGGTGTCTCGGCACGACGAACTTTGGCAACGGTGCATACTCAGGGAGAACACTTTTATCTTGAAATTTAGTGAGAGATCATCTTATAATGCTACCGTCAATCAAAGCAAAATAAGATGCATAAAAGATAAACATCACATGTAATCAATATAAGTGATATGATATGGCCATCATCATCTTGTGCTTGTGATCTCCATCTCCGAAGCACCGTCATGATCACCATCATCACCGACGCGACACCTTGATCTCCATAGTAGCATCGTTGTCGTCTCGCCAACTATTGCTTCTACAACTATCGCTACCGCTTAGTGATAAAGTAAAGCAATTACATGGCGATAGCATTGCATACAATAAATCGACAACCATATGGCTCCTGCCAGTTGCCGATAACTCCGTTACAAAACATGATCATCTCATACAATAAATATAGCATCATGTCTTGACCATATCACATCACAACATGCCCTGCAAAAACAAGTTAGACGTCCTCTACTTTGTTGTTGCAAGTTTTACGTGGCTGCTACGGGCTGAGCAAGAACCGTTCTTACCTACGCATCAAAACCACAACGATAGTTCGTCAAGTTAGTGTTGTTTTAACCTTCTCAAGGACTGGGCGCAGCCACACTCGGTTCAACTAAAGTTGGAGAAACTGACACCCGCCAGCCACCTATGTGCAAAGCACGTCGATAGAACCAGTCTCACATAAGCGTACGCGTAATGTCGGACCGGGCCACTTCATCCAACAATACCGCCGAACCAAAGTATGACATGTTGGTGAGCGGTATGACTTGTATCATCCACAACTCACTTGTGTTCTACTCGTGCATATAATATCTACGCATAAAACCAGGCTCTGATACCATTGTATGGGAACGTAGTAATTTCAAAAAAAATCCTACGCACATGCAGGATCATGGTGATGCATAGCAACGAGAAGGGAGAGTGTCGTCCACGTACCCTCGTAGACCGTTAAGCGGAAGCGTTATGACAACGCGATTGATGTAGCCGTACATCTTCACGATCGACCGATCCTCAGTACCGAACGTACGGCACCTCCGCGTTCAGCACATGTTCAGCTCGGTGACGTCCCGTGAACTCGCGATCCAGTAGAGCTCGGGGAAGAGTTTCGTCAGCACGACGGCGTGATGATGATATTGATGAAGCTACTGTGACAGGGCTTCGCCTAAGCACCGCTACAGTATGACCGAGGTGGATTATGGTGGAGGGGGCACCGCACATGACTGGGAGAGATCTTTGTGATCAACTTGTGTGTCTAGAGGTGCCCCCCTGCCCCTGTATATAAAGGAGCAAGGGGGAGGTCGGTCGGCCCTTGTTGGTGCGCCTGGAGGAGGAATCCTCCTCCTAGTAGGAGTAGGATTCCCCTCTTTCCTACTCCTACTAGGAGGGGGGAAGGAAGGGAGAGAAAGAGAAGGAAAGGGGGGCGCCCCCCCCCCTTCTCCTAGTCCAATTCGGACAGAGGGGAGGAGGCGCGCTGCCTGCCCTACGCCGGCCCCTCTCTCTTTCCCTTATGGCCCAACCGTTGGGGAACGTAGTAAATTCAAAAAAATTCCTACGCACACGCAAGATCATGGTGATGCATAGCAACAAGAGGGGAGAGTGTTGTCCACGTACCCTCGTAGACCGAAAGCGGAAGCGTTAGCACAACGTGGTTGATGTAGTCGTACGTCTTCATGATCTGAACGATCAAGTACCGAACGTACGGCACCTCCAAGTTCAGCACACGTTCAGCCCGATGACGTCCCTCGAAATCCGATCCAGCCGAGTGTTGAGGGAGAATTTCGTCAACACGATGGCGTGGTGACGATGATTATGTTCTACCGACACAAGGCTTCGCCTAAGCACCGCTACAGTATTATCGAGGTGGACTATGGTGGAGGGGGCACCGCACACGGGTAAAAGATCAAACTGATCAATTGTTGTGTCTCTAGGGTGCCCCTGCCCCTGTATATAAAGGAGAAAGGGGGGTGCAGCCGGCCAGGAGAGAGGGCACACTAGGAGGAGTCCTACTCCTACCGGGAGTAGGACTCCCCCCTTTCCTAGTTGGATTAGGACTTGGAGGGGGAAAGAGGAGGGAGAGAGCAAGGAAGGGGGGGCACCGCCCCCCTCTCCTTGTCCTCTTCGGACTAGGGGGGAGGGGCGCGCGACCCAGCCCTGGCCGCCTCTCCTCTTCTCCGTAAAGGCCCACTAAGGCCCATTAACCTCCCGGGGGGTTCCGGTAACCTCCTGGTACTCCAGTAAAATCCTGATTTCACCCAGAACACTTCCGATATCCAAACATAGGCTTCCACTATATCAATCTTCATGTCTCGACCATTTCGAGACTCCTCGTCATGTCCGTGATCACATCCGGGACTCCGAACAACCTTCGGTACATCAAAACATATAAACTCATAATATAACTGTCATCGAAACGTTAAGCGTGCGGACCCTACGGGTTCGAAAACTATGTAGACATGACTGAGACACATCTTCAATCAATAACCAATAGCGGAACCTGGATGCTCACATTGGTTCCCACATATTCTACGAAGATCTTTATCGGTCAGACCGCATAACAACATATGTTGTTCCCTTTGTCATCGGTATGTTACTTGCCCGAGATTCGATCGTCGGTATCTCAATACCTAGTTTCAATCTCATTACCGACAAGTCTCTTTACTCGTTTCGTAATACATCATCCTGCAACTAACTAATTAGTTGCAATTCTTGCAAGGCTTAAGTGATGTGCATTACCGAGAGGGCCCAGAGATACCTCTCCGACAATCGGAGTGACAAATCCTAATCTCGAAATATGCCAACCCAACAAGTACCTTCGGAGACACCTGTAGAGCACCTTTATAATCACCCAGTTACGTTGTGACGTTTGGTAGCACACAAAGTGTTCCTCCGGTAAACGGGAGTTGCATAATCTCATAGTCATAGGAACATGTATAAGTTACGAAGAAAGCAATAGCAACATACTATACGATCGTGTGCTAAGCTAACGGAATGGGTCAAGTCAAACACATCATTCTCCTAATGATGTGATCTCATTGATCAAATGACAACTCTTTGTCTATGGTTAGGAAACTTAACCATCACTGATCAACGAGCTAGTCAAGTAGAGGCATACTAGTGACATACTGTTTGTCTATGTATTCACACATGTATTATGTTTCCGGTTAATACAATTCTAGCATGAATAATAAATATTTATCATGATATAAGGAAATAAATAATAACTTTATTATTGCCTCTAGGGCATATTTCCTTCAGTCTCCCACTTGCACTAGAGTCAATAATCTAGATTACATAGTAATGATTCTAACACCCATGGAGCCTTGGTGTTGATCATGTTTTACTCGTGGAAGAGGCTTAGTCAACGGGTCTGCAACATTCAGATCTGTATGTATCTTGGAAATTTCTGTGTCTCCCACCTGGACTAAATCCCAGATGGAATTGAAGCGTCTCTTGATGTGCTTGGTTCTCTTGTGAAATCTGGATTCCTTCGCCAAGGCAATTGCACTAGTATTGTCACAAAAGATTTTCATTGGACCCGATGCACTAGGTATGACACCTAGATTGGATATGAACTCTTTCATCCAGACTCCTTCATTTGCTGCTTCCGAAGCAGCTATGTACTCCGCTTCACACGTAGATCCCGCCACGACGCTTTGTTTAGAACTGCACCAACTGACAGCTCCACCGTTCAATGTAAACACATATCCGGTTTGCGATTTAGAATCGTCCGGATCAGTGTCAAAGCTTGCATCAACGTAACCATTTACGATGAGCTCTTTGTCACCTCCATAAACGAGAAACATATCCTTAGTCCTTTTCAGGTATTTCAGGATGTTCTTGACCGTTGTCCAGTGATCCACTCCTGGATTACTTTGGTACCTCCCTGCTAGACTTATAGCAAGGCACACATCAGGTCTGGTACACACCATTGCATACATGATAGAGCCTATGGCTGAACCATAGGGAACATCTTTCATTTTCTCTCTATCTTCTGTAGTGGTCGGGCATTGAGTCTTACTCAACTTCACACCTTGTAACACAGGCAAGAACCATTTCTTTGCTTGATCCATTTTGAACTTCTTCAAAACTTTGTCAAGGTATGTGCTTTGTGAAAGTCCAATTAAGCGCCTCCATCTATCTCTATAGATCTTGATGCCCAATATATAAGCAGCTTCACCGAGGTCTTTCATTGAAAAACTCTTATTCATGTATCCCTTTATGCTATCCAGAAATTCTATATCATTTCCAGTCAACAATATGTCATCCACATAAAATATTAGAAATGCTACAGAGCTCCCACTCACTTTCTTGTAAATACAGGCTTCTCCAAAAGTCTGTACAAAACCTAATGCTTTGATCACACTATCAAAGCGTTTATTCCAACTCCGAGAGGCTTGCACCAGTCCATAAATGGATCGCTCGAGCTTGCACACTTTGTTAGCTCCCTTTGGATCGACAAAACCTTCCGGTTGCATCATATACAACTCTTCTTCCAGAAATCCATTCAGGAATGCGGTTTTGACATCCATTTGCCAAATTTCATAATCATAAAATGCGGCAATTCCTAACATGATTCGGACAGACTTAAGCATCGCTACGGGTGAGAAGGTCTCATCGTAGTCAATCCCTTGAACTTTTCGAAAACCTTTTGCAACAAGTCGAGCTTTATAGACAGTAACATTACCGTCAGCGTCAGTCTTCTTCTTGAAGATCCATTTATTCTCAATTGCTTGCCGATCACCGGGCAAGTCAACCAAAGTCCACATTTTGTTCTCATACATGGATCCCATCTGAGATTTCAAGGCCTCAAGCCATTTCACGGAATCTGAGCTCACCATCGCTTCTTCATAGTTCATAGGTTCGTCATGGTCTAGTAACATAACTTCCAGAACAAGATTACCGTACCACTCTGGTGCGGATCTTACTCTGGTTGACCTACGAGGTTCAGCAACAACTTGATTTGAAGTTTCATGATCATCATCATTAACTTCCTCACTAATTGGTGTAGGTGTCGCAGAAACCGGTTTCTGTGATGAACTACTTTCCAATAAGGGAGCAAGTACAGTTACCTCATCAAGTTCTACTTTCCTCCCACTCACTTCTTTCGAGAGAAACTCCTTCTCTAGAAAAACTCCGAATTTAGCAACCAAAGTCTTGCCTTTGGATCTGTGATAGAAGGTGTACCCAACAGTCTCCTTTGGGTATCCTATGAAGACACATTTGTTCGATTTGGGTTCGAGCTTATCAGGTTGAAGCTTTTTCACATAAGCATCGCAGCCCCAAAGTTTCAGAAACGACAACTTTGGTTTCAAACCAAACCACGGTTCATAAGGCATCGTCTCAATGGATTTCGATGGTGCCCTATTTAACGTGAATGCGGCCGTCTCTAAAGCATAATCCCAAAACGATAGCGGTAAATCAGTAAGAGACATCATAGATCACACCATATCTAGTAAAGTACGATTACGACGTTCAGACACACCATTACGATGTGGTGTTCTGGGTGACGTGAGTTGTGAAACTATTGTTTCAAATGAAGACCAAACTCATAACTCAAATATTCTCCTCCACGATCAGATCGTAGAAACTTTATTTTCTTCTTATGATGATTTTCAACTTCACTCTGAAATTCTTTGAACTTTTCAAATGTTTCAGACTTATGTTTCATTAAGTAGATATACCCATATTTGCTTAAATCATCTGTGAAGGTGAGAAAATAACGATATCCGCCACAAGCCTCAACATTCATCGGACCACATACATCTGTATGTATGATTTCCAACAAATCTGTTGCTCTCTCCATAGTACCGGAGAACGGCGTTTTAGTCATCTTGCCCATGAGGCACGGTTCGCAAGTACCAAGTGATTCAAAATCAAGTGGTTCCAAAAGTCCATTAGTATGGAGTTTCTTCATGCGCTTTACACCGATATGACCTAAACGGCGGTGCCACAAATAAGTTGGACTATCATTATCAACTCTGCATCTTCTGGCCTCAATATTATGAATATGTGTATCACTACTAACGAGATTCAACAAAAATAGACCACTCTTCAAGGGTGCATGACCATAAAAGATATTACTCGTATAAATAGAACAACCATTATTCTCTGATTTAAATGAATAACCGTCTCGCATCAAACAAGATCCAGATATAATGTTCATGCTCAACGCTGGCACCAAATAACAATTATTTAGGTCTAATACTAATCCCGAAGGTAGATGTAGAGGTAGCGTGCCGACTGCGATCACATCGACTTTGGAACCATTTCCCACGCGCATCGTCACCACGTCCTTAGCCAATCTTCGCTTAATCCGTAGCCCCTTTTTCGAGTTGCAAATATTAGCAACAGAACCAGTACCAAATACCCAGGTGCTATTGTGAGCATTAGTAAGGTACACATCAATATCATGTATATCACATATACCTTTGTTCACCTTGCCATCCTTCTTATCCGCCAAATACTTGGGGCAGTTCCGCTTCCAGTGACTAGTCTGCTTGCAGTAGAAACACTCAGTCTCAGGCTTAGGTCCAGACTTGGGTTTCTTCTCTTGAGCAGCAACTTGCTTGTTGTTCTTCTTGAAGTTCCCCTTCTTCTTCCCTTTGCCCTTTTTCTTGAAACTGGTGGTATTATTGACCATCAACACTTGATGCTCCTTCTTGATTTCTACCTCCGCAGCCTTTAGCATTACGAAGAGCTCGGGAATTGCCTTATCCATCCCTTGCATATTATAGTTCATCATGAAGCTCTTGTAGCTTGGTGGCAGTGATTGGAGAATTCTGTCAATGACGCTATCATCCGGAAGATTAACTCCCAGTTGAATCAAGTGATTGCAGTACCCCAGACATCTTGAGTACATGCTCACTGACAGAACTATTCTCCTCCATCTTGCAGCTATAGAACTTATTGGAGACTTCATATCTCTCAATCCGGGCATTCTTTTGAAATATTAACTTCAACTCCTGGAACATCTCATATGCTCCATGACGTTTAAAACGTTGTTGAAGTCCCGGTTCTAAGCCGTAAAGCATGGCACACTGAACTATCGAGTAGTCATCAACACGTGACTGCCAGGCATGCACAATGTCTGCCGTTGCTGGCGCAGGTGGTACACCTAGCGATGCTTCCAGGACGTAACTTTTCTGTGCAGCAATGAGGATAATCCTCAGGTTACGGACCCAGTCCGTGTAATTGCTACCATCATCTTTCAACTTTGCTTTCTCAAGGAACGCATTAAAATTCAACGGAACAACAGCACGGGCCATCTATCTACAATCAACATAGACAAGCAAGATACTATCAGGTACTAAGTTCATGATAAATTTAAGTTCAATTAATCATATTACTTAAGAACTCCCACTTAGATAGACATCCCTCTAATCATCTAAGTGATCACGTGATCCATATCAACTAAACCATGTCCGATCATCACGTGAGATGGAGTAGTTTCAACGGTGAACATTACTATGTTGATCATATCTACTATATGATTCACGCTCGACCTTTCGGTCTCCGTGTTCCGAGGCCATATCTGTTATATGCTAGGCTCGTCAAGTTTAAGCTGAGTATTCCGCGTGTGCAACTGTTTTGCACCCGTTGTATTTGAACGTAGAGCCTATCACACCCGATCATCACGTGGTGTCTCAACACAAAGAACTTTCGCAATGGTGCATACTCGGGGAGAACACTTTATACTTTGATAATTTAGTGAGGGATCATCTTATAATGCTACCGTCAATCAAAGCAAGATAAGATGCATAAAAGATAAACATCACATGCAATCAATATAAGTGATATGATATGGCCATCATCATCTTGTGCTTGTGATCTCCATCTCCGAAGCACCGTCATGATCACCATCATCACCGGCGCGACACCTTGATCTCCATCGTAGTATCGTTGTCATCTCGCCAATCTTATGCTTCTATGACTATCGCTACCGCTTAGTGATAAAGTAAAGCATTACAGGGCGATTGCATTGCATACAATAAAGCGACAGCCATATGGCTCCTGCCAGTTGCCGATAACTCGGTTACAAAACATGATCATATCATACAATAAAATTTAGCATCATGTCTTGACCATATCACATCACAACATGCCCTGCAAAAACAAGTTAGACGTCCTCTACTTTGTTGTTGCAAATTTTACGTGGCTGCTACGGGCTTAGCAAGAACCGTTCTTACCTACACATCAAAACCACAATGATAGTTTGTCAAGTTGGTGCTGTTTTAAACTTCGCAAGGACCGGGCGTAGCCACACTCGGTTCACCTAAAGTTGGAGAAACTGACACCCGCCAGCCACCTGTGTGCAAAGCACGTCGGTAGAACCAGTCTCGCGTAAGCGTACGCGTAATGTCGGTCTGGGACGCTTCATCCAACAATACCGCCGAACCAAAGTATGACATGCTGGTAAGAAGTATGACTTATATCGCCCACAACTCACTTGTGTTCTACTCGTGCATATGACATCTACGCATAAAACCAGGCTCGGATGCCACTGTTGGGGAACGTAGTAAATTCAAAAAATTTCCTACGCACACGCAAGATCATGGTGATGCATAGCAATGAGAGGGGAGAGTGTTGTCCACGTACCCTCGTAGACCGAAAGCGGAAGCGTTAGCACAACGCGGTTGATGTAGTCATACGTCTTCATGATCCGACCGATCAAGTACCGAACGTACGGCACCTCCGAGTTTAGCACACGTTCAGCCCGATGACGTCCCTCGAACTCCGATCCAGCCGAGTGTTGAGGGAGAGTTTCGTCAGCACGATGGCGTGGTGACGATGATGATGTTCTACCGATGCAGGGCTTCTCCTAAGCACCGCTACAGTATTATCGAGGTGGACCATGGTGGAGGGGGGCACCGCACACGGCTAAAAGAACAAACTGATCAATTGTTGTGTCTCTAGGGTTCCCCCTGCTCCTGTATATAAAGGAGCAAGGGGGTGCGGCCGGCCAAGAGAGAGGGCGCGCCAGGAGGAGTCCTACTCCTACCGGGAGTAGGACTCCCCCCTTTCCTAGTTGGATTAGGACTTGGGAGGGGGAAAGAGGAGGGAGAGAGGAAGGAAGGGGGGCGCCACCCCCCTCTCCTTGTCCTATTCGGACTAGGGGGAGGGGCGTGCGGCCCAGCCCTGGCCGCCTCTCCTCTTCTCCGTAAAGGCCCACTAAGGCCCATTAACCTCCGGGGGGTTCCAGTAACCTCCCGGTACTCTGGTAAAATCCCGATTTCACCCGGAACACTTCCGATATCCAAACATAGGCTTCCAATATATCAATCTTCATGTCTCGACCATTTCGAGACTCCTCGTAATGTCAGTGATCACATCCAGGACTCCGAACAACCTTCGGTACGTCAAAACATATAAACTCATAATATAACTGTTATCGAAACATTAAGCGTGCGGACCCTACGGGTTCGAGAACTATGTAAACATGACCGAGACACATCTCCCATCAATAACCAATAACGGAACCTGGATGCTCATATTGGTTCCCACATATTCTACGAAGATCTTTATCGGTCAGACCGCATAACAACATACGTTGTTCCCTTTGTCATCGGTATGTTACTTGCCCGAGATTCGATCGTCGGTATCTCAATACCTAGTTTCAATCTCGTTACCGGCAAGTCTCTTTACTCGTTCCGTAATACATCATCCCGCAACTAACTCATTAGTTGCAATGCTTGCAAGGCTTAAGTGATGTGCATTACCGAGAGGGCCCAGAGATACCTCTCCGACAATCGGAGTGACAAATCCTAATCTCGAAATACGCCAACCCAACAAGTACCTTCGGAGACACCTGTAGAGCACCTTTATAATCACCTAGTTACGTTGTGACGTTTGGTAGCACACAAAGTGTTCCTCCGGTAAACGGGAGTTGCATAATCTCATAGTCATAGGAACATGTATAAGTTATGAAGAAAGCAATAGCAACATAATATACGATCGTGTGCTAAGCTAACGGAATGGGTCAAGTCAATCACATCATTCTCCTAATGATGTGATATCATTGATCAAATGACAACTCTTTTGTCTATGGTTAGGAAACTTAACCATCTCTGATCAACGAGCAAGTCAAGTAGAGGCATACTAGTGACATATTGTTTGTCTATATATTCACACATGTATTATGTTTCCGGTTAATACAATTTTAGCATGAATAATAAACATTTATCATGATATAAGGAAATAAATAATAACTTTATTATTGCCTCTAGGGCATATTTCCTTCACCAACAAGGCCCATTAGCCCCCGGGGGGTTTCGGTAACCCATCCCGTACTCCGGTAAAATCCCGATTTTACCCAGAACTCTTCTGATGTCCAAATGTAGGCTTCCAATATATCAATCTTCATGTCTCGACCATTTCGAGACTCCTCGTCATGTCTGTGATTATATCCGGGACTCCGAACTACTTTCGGTACATCAAAACATATAAACTCATAAAACCAATCATCACAGAACTTTAAGCCTGCAGACCCTACGGGTTCGAGAACTATGTAGACATGACCGAGACATGTCTCCAGTCAATAACCGATAGCGGAACCTGGATGCTCATATTGGTTCCTACATATCCTACGAAGATATTTATCGGTCAAACCGCATAACACTATATGTTGTTCTCTTTGTCATCAGTATGTTACTTGCCCGAGATTCGATTGTCGATATCCCAATACCTAGTTCAATCTCATTACCGGCAAGTCTCTTTACTCGTTTCGTAATGCACTATCCCACAACTAACTCATTAGTTGCATTGATTGCAAGGCTTATAGTGATGTGCACTACCGAGAGGGCCCAGAGATACCTCTCCAACAATCGGAGTGACAAATCCTAATCTTGATCTATGCCAACTCAACAAGTACCATCGGAGACACCTGTAGAGCACCTTTATAATCACTCAGTTACGTTGTGACGTTTGGTAGCACACAAAGTGTTCCTCCGGTATTCGGGAGTTGCATAATCTCATAGTCATAAGAACATGTATAAGTCATGAAAAAAGCAATAGCAGTAAACAAAAACGATCAAGTGCTAAGCTAACGGAATGGGTCAAGTCAATCACATCATTCTCCTAATGATGTGATCCCATTGATCAAATAACAACTCATGTCTATGGTTTGGAAACTTAACCATTTTTTATCAATGAGCTAGTCAAGTAGGGGCATACTAGTGACACTATGTTTGTCTATGTATTCACACATGTATTATATTTCCGGTTAGTACAATTCTTGAATGAATAATAAACATTTATCATGAAATAAGGAAATAAATAATAACTTTATTATTGCCTCTAGGGCATATTTCCTTCACATGTATTGCGTGAAGGTTGAAAAAAGTTTGAGATTATTAAAGTATGAAACAATTGCTTGGCTTGTCATCGGGGTTGTGCATGATGAAAGCATTCTTGTGTGATGAAAATGGAGCATGACCAAACTATATGATTTTGTAGGGATGAACTTTCTTTGGCCATGTTATTTTGAGAAGACATGATTGCTTAGTTAGTATGCTTGAAGTATTATTATTTTTTATGTCAATATTAAACTTTTATCTTGAATCTCTCGGATTTGAATATTCATACCACAATAAAGAAAATTACATTGAGAATTATGCTAGGTAGCATTCCACATCAAAATTCTGTTTTTATCATTTACCTACTCAAGGACGAGCAGGAATTAAGCTTGGGGATGCTTGATACGTCTCCAACGTATCTATAATTTTTTATTGTTCCATGCTATTATATTATCTGTTTTGGATGTTTAATGGGCATTATTATACACTTTTATATTATTTTTGGGACTAACCTACTAACCCAAGGCCCAGTGCAAATTGCTGTTTTTTTCCTATTTTAGTGTTTCGCAAAAAAGGAATATCAAACAGAATGAAACCTTCAGGAGAGTTATTTTTGGAACAAACATGATCCAGGGGACTTGGAGTAGACGTCAAGAAAGGAGCGAGGAGGCCACGAGGCAGGGAGGCATGCCTGCCCCCCTGGGCGCACCCCCCACCCTCGTGGTCCCCTTGCAGCTCCACCGACCTACTTCTTCCTCCTATATATATCCATATACCCCGAAAACATCCAGGAGCACCACGAAACCCTATTTCCACCGCCGCAACCTTCTGTACCCAAGAGATCCCATCTTGGGGCCTTTTTCGGAGCTCCGCCGGAGGGGGAATCAATCACGGAGGGCTTCTACATCAACACCATAGCCTCTCCGATGATGTGTGAGTAGTTTACCACAGACCTTCGGGTCCATAGTTATTAGCTAGATGGCTTCTTCTCTCTCTTTGGATCTCAATACAAAGTTCTCCTCGATCTTCTTGGAGATCTATTCGATGTAATTCTTTTTGCGGTGTGTTTGTCGAGATCCGATGAATTGTGGGTTTATGATCAAGATTATCTATGAACAATATTTGATTCTTCTCTGAAATCCTTTATGTATGATTTGTTATCTTTGCAAGTCTCTTCGAATTATCAGTTTGGTTTGGCCTACTAGATTGATCTTTCTTGCAATGGGAGAAGTGCTTAGATTTGGGTTCAATCTTGCGGTGTCCTTTCCCAGTGACAGCAGGGACAGCAAGGCACGTATTGTATTGTTGCCATCGAGGATAAAAATATGGGGTTTATATCATATTGCTTGAGTTTATCCCTCTACATCATGTCATCTTGCCTAATGTCTTACTCTGTTCTTATGAACTTAATACTCTAGATGCATACTGGATAGCGGTCGATGTGTGGAGTAATAGTAGTAGATGCAGAATCGTTTTGGTCTACTTGCCGCGGACGCGATGCCTATATACATGAACATGCCTAGATATTCTCATAATTATGCACTTTTCTATCAATTGCTCGGCAGTAATTTGTTCACCCACCGTAATACTTCAAAATTAGGGTTTGAAACTTAGGTAATTAATTTCTTCTGCTTAACCCAAGAACAAATTGGATCGATTTTTGATAAATCGAATTCAGTAGCTGCCTTCTTTTTGGGCATGAAGAAGTGTCAAACCAAAATATGCTATTTTGAGAGAAGCCACTAGTGAAACCTATGGCCCCCGGGTCTATCTTTTATCATATAAGTTTCTAATCTATTTTATTTTGCAATCTTTACTTTCAATCTATATCATAAAAAATACCAAAAATATTTTTCTTATTATCTCTATCAGATCTCACTCTTGTAAGTGACCGTGAAGGGATTGACAACCCCTTTATCGCATTGGTTGGGAGGTTCTTATTTGTTTGTGCAGGTACGAGGTGACTTGCATGTAGTCTCCTACTAGATTGATACCTTGGTTCTCAAAAACTAAGGGAAATACTTATGTTACTTTGCTGCATCACCCTTTCCTCTTCAAGGGAAAACCAACGCAGTGCTCAAGAGGTAGCACAAAACTATTGCAAGGAATCAAACATATCATATTCAGTGATCTACAAGCTTTATGTAGGATTTTATGACTAACCATGTGAATGACCAATTCCTGTCATCTCTCTAAATAGATATAAGCGAAGCAAGAGAGTTTAATTCTTTCTTAAAAAGATATGCCCATGCTCTAACAAATATAAGTGAAGCAAAAGAGCATTCTACAAATGGTGGTTTTATATGTAAAGAGAAACGGGCAATCCAAACTTCAAATGATATAAGTGAAGCACATGAAGCGTTCTATAAAGCCATACTCAAAAGATATAAGTGAAGTGCAATGATCATTCTATAAATCAACCATGGACTATATCATACAAGCATGGTGCATCAAAGAAAAGTGAAAACTAAATGCAAAAGACGCTCCAAGATTTGCACATATCGCATGAACGAAACGAATCCGAAAACATACCAATACTTGTTGAAGAAAGATGGGATGCCTTCCGGGGCATCACCGAGCTTAGACGCTTGAGTATCCTTGAATATTTACTTGGGTGACTTGGGCATCCCCAAGCTTGAGCTCTTGCCTCTCTTCCTTCTACTCACATCGAGACATCCTCGATCTTCGAACACTACATCCACACAAAACTCAACAGAAAACTTGGTAAGATCCATTAGTATAATAAAGCAAATCACTACTCTAAGTACTATTTAAAACCAATTCTTATTTTATTTTTTTCATTGTAGATACTGTAATATAACTTTTCCATGGCTTAATCCACTGATAGAAATCGATAGTTTCATCAAAACAAGCAAACTATGCATCAAAAACAGAATTTGTCTTAAACAGGACAGTCTGTAATAATCTGAACATTCACCATACCTCTGGTACTCCAAAAATTCTGAAATAATTAGAAAAAATAAAAACATTGTATAGAAAGATAGTGCAAAAAGTTTCATAACCGTTTGACGTTCCAGTAAAAAATGTAAAATCGCGCACTACAGCCAAAGTTTCTGTCTTGCACCATACAAACCAACAAGCAATTTAAACATCCTAAAGGTGAACCTTGGCACATTATTTTTATTTTTAAACTTTATAAAAGCACACAACAGAAATAAATGACTCTCTAAAACTTCCGGGTTGTCTCCCTGGCAGCGCTTTCTTTAAAGCCATTAAGCTAGGCATATAGTGCTCAAGTAATGGATCCACCCAGATCCCAAGGTATATCAAAGCCAATTTTAATTAATAATGATTTGTGATTTAGTAGTGAGCACAAAGCAACATATATCAAGCAATAACGAAGTCTAACTCTCTTCCTATGTATCGGCATGTCATAAAAGAACAATTCATGCACACATAGTAAAGGCTAATGCATAGTATAAACAGTTTCTTGCAATTTTATCGTGTTGGAAACATGGAGAGGCGGAGATGTAGTTCCTCTCTCATAATAATTGCAAGTAGGAGCAGAAAGCACATGCATATTATATCTATAAAAATCATCATGTGTAGTAGTGAAACGCATCCCATCAATATAATTCTTAATAAGGGCAAACTTCTCCAATATAGTGTAGTCGGGAGAATTCAAAAAGATAATAGGACTATCATGCCTGGGTGCAATAGCAAAAATTTCATGTTTAACATAAGGAACTATAAAAAGTTCATCTCCATAAGCATAATTCATATTGGCATCTTGGCCACAAGCATAGCAAGCATCATCAAATAGGGATATTTCAAAAGAATCAACGGGGTCATAACAATCATCATAGCATTCATCCTTTGGTAAATTCGAAGGGAAATTAAAAATGTATGAGTTGAAGAGTTACTCTCATTATAAGGTGGGCACGGGTAGCTAATCTGCTCTTCCTCCTTTTGTTCTTCGCTCTCCTCATCATCTTTTTCATCCAATGAGCCCACAGTTTCATCAATTCCTTCTTCCATAGACTCCTGCAAAATATTAGTCTCTTCTTGGACAGTGGAGGAGTCCTCAATATATGGTTTAACATAGGCATTAGAAGCATAATTATCATAACAATATTTAAGTATGGCAAAATTTTCAGATTTGTAAAGAGTAGCATCATACTTTCCAATCAAAGAAGCAATTTCATAAGCACCCTTAAAAGCAACAAATTCTTCAATTTGTTGAACATCATAGTAATTATAAACACCCTTAGCATATGAAGATATGATTCCATTATCACTAAACTCACATTGGTAGGGAAGGTGTTTCTTAGGGTCTTCAGAACAACAAGTAAAATCATATATTTCACATAAATCCCAAGCATAGCATTGCAAACGAGGAATTTGATCCAGTAAAAGTTTCCCTTTTTCAGATATGCGGTGTCGCACATAACAAGCATGCTCATCTAAATATTTTCCCCCAACTAAGCTAGTTGGGGTTTCAGCACGAGCACATAGGAGTCGAAGATGATCCAAGTAAAAAGCTTCAGGAGTGTGATAGATTTTGAGTGGTTCTTCAACCATTGGTGTAGTAGGTACAACTAATTTTTTTGGTATTTTGCGTTTCCTACCCATAACTAAAGATAGAAAACAAGAGCACAAAATAAAAACTACTTAGTGATAAAGAAAACAAGCACACACGAGAATATTCACCCCACGCTATAACTCCCCGGCAACGGCGCCAGAAAAAGGTCTTGATAACCCACAAGTATAGGGGATCGCAACAGTTTTCGATAAGTAAGAGTGTCGAACCCATCGAGAAGCTAAAGGTAGAACAAATATTCCCTCAAGTTCTATCGACCACCGATACAACTCTATGCACGCTTGACGTTCGCTTTACCTAGAACAAGTATGAAACTAGAAGTACTTTGTAGGTGTTGTGGGATAGGTTTGCAAGAATATAAAGAGCACGTAAATAAAAACTAGGGGTTGTTTTAAGTAAAGAAGCAATAAAGTTAGTATAGTGAGTGTGAAAAAGTGGTGGTAGGAGTTGCGAAATTGTCCCTAAGCAATTGACTACTTTACTAGACCGATAGCAAGTTTTATGTGGGAGAGGCCACTGCTAGCATGTCATCCCTAATTTGGAATTCTATGCACTTATGATTGGAACTATTAGCAAGCATCCGCAACTACTAACATTCATTAAGGTAAAACCCAACCATAGCATTAAGATATATTGGTCCCCCTTCAATCCTGTATGCATCAATTTCTATGCTAGGTTGAAGCTTCCATCACTCTTGCCCTCCAATACATAGTCCTATCAACATACAACTAACCCTACGATGTGATCCACGCGCGCTCTCATGTGTTGGGCACCAAAGGAAAGCAACATAACCACAAGCAAATTAAACCAATCATAGAAATTCACCAATTACCGATAGGACAACGAAAAACTACTCAGACATCATAGGATGGCAACACATCATTGGATAATAATATGAAGCATAAAGCACCATGTTGAAGTAGAGGGTACAGTGGGTTGTGGGAGAGTGGACCGCTGTAGATAGATGGGGGAAGGTGATGAAGATGTTGGTGAAGATGACGGAGGTGTTGGTGTAGATTGCGGTGACGATGATGACCCCGGCGGCATTCTGGCGCCACCGGGAGAGAGGGGAGAGGGCCCCCCTTCTTCTTCTTCCTTGACCTTCTCCCTAGATGGGAGAAGGGTTTCCCCTCTGGTCCATTGCCTCCATGGTGGCGGAGGGCGAGAGCCCCTCCGAGATTGGATCTGTCTCTCTGTTTCTCTCTGTTTCTGCATTCCAGATTCTGCCTTTTCACCATTTCTTATATTCCCAGAGATCCGTAACTCCGATTGTGCTGAATTTTGGACACGATATTTATCTGGATATTGGCTTTCCTACGGAGAAAGAAGGGCACCAACCGCCTTACAGGGTGCCTGCGAGGGCCCAGGGCACGCCCCCTGCCTCGTGGCCCCCTCGGGCATCGTCTCGCGTTGATTCTTCTTCCCCAAAATCACATATATTCCAAAAAAATCTCCGTCTGTTTTTATCCTGTTTGGACTCCGTTTGATATGGATTTTCTGTGAAACAAAAAACATGCAACAAACAGGAACTGGCACTGGGCACTGGATGACTGGATCAATATGTTAGTCCCCAAAATAGTATAAAAAGTTGCCAAAAGTATATGAAAGTTGTATAATATTGGCATGGACCAATCAAAAATTATAGATACGACGGAGACGTATCAATGCATAGCAACGAGAGGGGAGAGTATCGTCTACGTACCCTCATAGACTGTAAGCGGAAGCGTTATGACAACGCGGTTGATGTAGTCGTACGTCTTCACGATCGACCGATCTAGCACCGAAGGTATGGCACCTCCGCGATCTGCACACGCTCGGCTCGGTGATGTCCCGCGAACTCATGATCCAGTAAAGCTTCAAGGGAGAGCTTCGTCAGCATGACGGCGTGATGACGGTGATGATGTTGCTACTGGAACAGGGCTTCGCCTAAGCACCGCTACAATATTACCGATGTGGATTATGGTGGAGGGGGGCACCGCACACGGCTAAAGATCAATGATCAACTTGTGTGTCTATGGGGTGCCCCACCTCCCCCGTATATAAAGGAGTGGAGGAGGAGAAGGGGCGGCCTCCTAGGCGCGCCCCAAGGGGAGTCCTACTCCCACCGGGAGTAGGATTCCCCCCTTGCCTTGTTGGATTTAGGAGAGAATGAAGGAGGAGGGAGGAGGAAGGAAAGGGGCGCGGCCCCCCTCCCAATTCGGATTGGTCTGGGGGACGCCCCCTCCTTTGCTCCTTTCCCCTCTCTCCCACTAAGGCCCAATAAGGCCCATATACCTCCCGGGGGGTTCGGGTAACCTCCCAGTGCTCTGGTATACTCCCGTTTTCACCCGGAACCATACCGGTGTCCAAACATAGGCTTCCAATATATCAATCTTTACGTCTCAACCATTTCGAGACTCCTTGATATGTCCGTGATCAAATCCAGGACTCCGAACTACCTTCGGTACATCAAAACACATAAACTTGTAATACCGATCGTCACCGAACGTTAAGTGTGCGGACCCTACGGGTTCGAGAACTATGTAGACATGACCGAGACATGTCTCTGGTCAATAACCAATAGCAAAACCTGGATGCTCATATTGGTTCCTACATATTGTATGAAGATCTTTATCGGTCAAACCGCATAACGGTATACGTTGTTCCCTTTGTCATCAGTATGTTACTTACCCGAGATTCGATCGTCGGTATCTCAATACCTAGTTAAATCTCCTTACTGGCAAGTCTCTTTACTTGTTTTGTAATGCTACATCCCGTAAGTAACTCATTATCTACATTGCTTGCAAGGCTTATAGTGATGTACATTACCGAGAGGGCCCAGAGATACCTCTCCGACAATCGGAGTGACAAATCCTAATCTTGATCCATGCCAACTCAACAAATACCATCGGAGACACCTGTAGAACAGCTTTATAATCACCCAGTTATGTTGTGACGTTTGGTAGCACACAAAGTGTTCCTCCGGTATTCGGGAGTTGCATGATCTCATAGTCATAGGAACATGTATAGTTATGGAGAAAGCAATAGCAACAAACTAAATGATCATCGTGCTAAGCTAACGGATGGGTCAAGTCAATCACATTATTCTCTAATGATGTGATCCCGTTAATCAAATGACAACTCATGTTTATGGTCAGGAAACATAACCATCATTGATTCAACGAGCTAGTCAAGTAGAGGCAAACTAGTGACACTTTGTTTGTCTATGTATTCACACATGTACTAACTTTCCGTTTAATACAATTCTAGCATGAATAATAAACATTTATCATGATATAAGGAAATATAAATAACAACTTTAATATTGCCTCTAGGGCATATTTCCTTCAGCTACCATCATCTTTCAACTTAGCTTTCTCTAGGAACACATTAAAATTCAAAGGAACAGAAGCACGGGCCATTTATCTACAACAACATAGACATGCAAAATACTATCAGGTACTAAGTTCATGATCAATTAAAGTTCAATTAATCATATTACTTAAGAACACTCACTTAGATAGACATCCCTCTAATCATCTAAGTGATCACGTGATCCATATCAACTAAACCATGTCTGATCATCACGTGAGATGGAGTAGTTTTCAATGGTGAACATCACTATGTTGATCATATCTACTATATGATTCACGCTCGACCTTTCGGTCTCAGTGTTCCAAGGCCATATATGCATATGCTAGGCTCGTCAAGTTTAACTCGAGTATGCTGCATGTGCAAAACTGGCTTGTACTCGTTGTATGTGAACGTAGAGCTTATCACACCCGATAATCACGTGGTGTCTCGGCACGACGAACTGTAGCAACGGTGCATACTCAGGGAGAACACTTGTACCTTGAAATTTAGTGAGAGGTCATCTTATAATGCTACCGCCGTACTAAGCAAATGCATAAAGGATAAACATCACATGCAATCAATATAAGGGATATGATATGGCCATCATCATCTTAGGCCTTTGATCTCCATCTCCAAAGCACCATCATGATCACCATTGTCACCGGCTTGACACCTTGATCTCCATCGTAGCATCGTTGTCGTCTCGCCAACTATTGCTTCTACAACTATCGCTACCGCTTAGTGATAAAGTAAAGAAATTACATGGCGATTGCATTTCATACAATAAAGCGACAACCATATGGCTCCTGCCAATTGCCGATAACTTTTACCAAACATGATCATCTCATACAACAATTTATATAATCACGTCTTGACCATATCACATCACAACATGCCTTGCAAAAATAAGTTAGACGTCCTCTACTTTGTTGTTGCAAGTTTTGTGTGGCTGCTACGGGCTTAGCAAGAACCGTTCTTATCTACGCATCAAAAACCACAACGATTTGTTGTCAAGTGTGTTGTTTTAACCTTCAACAAGGACCGGGCGTAGTCACACTCGATTTAACTAAAGTTGGAGAAACAAACACCCACCAGCCACCTGTGTGCGATGCACGTCGGTAGAACCAGTCTCATGAACGCGGTCATGTAATGTCGGTCTGGGCTGCTTCATCCAACAATACCGTCGAATCAAAGTATGGCATGCTGGTAAGCAGTATGACTATTACCGCCCACAACTCTTTGTGTTCTACTCGTGCATATAACATCTACGCATAGACCTGGCTCGGATGCCACTGTTGGGGAACGCGGTATTTCAAAAAAATTCCTACGATCAAGCAAGATCTATCTAGGAGATGCATAGCAACGAGAGGGCAGAGTGTGTCTACGTACCCTCATAGAACGAAAGCGGAAGCGTTAAGTAACGCGGTTGATGTAGTCGAACGTCTTCGCGATCCAACCGATCAAGTACCGAACGCACGACACCTCCGTGATCTGCACACGTTCAGCTCAGTGACGTCCCTCGTACTCTTGATCCAGCTGAGGCCGAGGGTGAGTTCCGTCAGCACGACGGCGTGTTGACAGTGATGATGAAGTTACCGACGCAGGGCTTCGCCTAAGCACTACGACAATATGATCAAGGTGTAATACTGTGGAGGGGGCACTGCACACGGTTAATGATCAACTTGTGTGTCTATGGGGTGCCCCCTTCCCCCGTATATAAAGGAGGAGAGGAGGAGGAGGGCCGTCCACAAGGGCGCGCCCAAGGGGGGGAATCCTACCCCTAGTAGGAGTAGGTTTCCCCCTTTCCTAGTCCAAGTAGGAGAAGAAGGAAGGAAAGGAATAAGAGAAGGAAAGGGGGCCCTTAGCCCTAGTCCAATTCGGTTTGGGCTAGGGGGGGCGCCACACCTTAGCATGCCTCCTCTCTTCCACCATTAGGCCCATGAGGCCCAATAACTTCCCCCGGGGGGGTTCCAGTAACCCCAGTACTCCGAAACTTATCCGAAACGACCCGAACCATTTCGGTGTTCGAATGTAGCCTTTCAATATATGAATCTTTATGTCTCGACCATTTCGATACTCCTCGTCATGTCCGTGATCACATCCGGGACTCCGAAAAACCTTCGGTACATCAAATCACATAACTCATAATACATATCGTCATCGAACGTTAAGCGTGCGGACCCTACGGGTTCGAGAACTATGTAGACATGACCGAGACTCATCTCCGGTCAATAACCAATAGCGGAACCTGGATGCTCATATTGGTTCCTACATATTCTATGAAGATCTTTATCAGTCAAACCGCATAACAACATACGTTGTTCCCTTTGTCATCGGTATGTTACTTGCCCGAGATTCAATAGTCGGTATCATCATACCTAGTTCAATCTCGTCACCGGCAAGTCTCTTTACTCGTTTCGTAATGCATCATCCCATGACTAACTCATTAGTCACATTGATTGCAAGGCTCATAGTGATGTGCATTACCGAGAGGGCCCAGAGATACCTCTCTGATACACGGAGTGACAAACCCTAATCTCGATCTATGCCAACTCAACAAACACCATCAGAGACACCTGTAGAGCATATTTATAATCACTCAGTTACGTTGTGATGTTTGATAGCACACAAGGTGTTCCTCCGGTATTCAGGAGTTGCATAATCTCATAGTCATAGGAACATGTATAAGTCATGAAGAAAGCAATAGCAATAAACTAAACGATCATAGTGCTAAGCTAACGAATAGGTCTAGTCCATCACATCATTCTCTAATGATGTGATCTTGTTCATCAAATGACAACACATGTACATGGCTAGGAAACTTAACCATCTTTGATTAACGAGCTAGTCAAGTAGAGGCATACTAGGGACACTCTGTTTGTCTATGTATTCACACATGTACTAAGTTTCCGTTTAATACAATTCTAGAATGAATAATAAACATTTATCATGAGATAAGGAAATATAAATAACAACTTATTATTGCCTCTAGGGCATATTTCCTTCACTATGGGTCCATAGCTAGTAGCTAGATGGCTTCTTCTCTCTCTTTGATTCTCAATACAAAGTTGTCCTCGATGTTTTTGAAGACCTATTCGATGTAATACTCTTTTGTAGTGTGTTTGCCGAGATCCGATGAATTGTGGATTTATGATCAGCTTATCTATGAATATTATTTGAATCTCCTCTAAATTTTTATATGCATGATTTGATATCTTTGCAAGTCTCTTCGAACTATCGATTTGGTTTGGCCAACTAGATTGGTTTTTCTTGCAATGGGAGAAGTTCTTAGCTTTGGGTTCAATCTTGTGGTGCTTGATCCTAGTGACAGAAGGGGAACCGACACGTATTGTATTGTTTCCATCGAGGATAAAAAGATGGGTCTTCATCATATTGTTTGAGTTAATTCCTCTACATCATGTCATCTTGCTTAAGGCATTACTCCGCTCTTTATGAACTTAATACTCTAGATGCATGCTGGATAGCGGTCGATGTGTGGAGTATTAGTGGTAGATGCAGAATCATTTCGGTCTACTTGATACGGACGTGATGCCTATATTCATGATCATTGCCTTAGATATCGTCATAACTTTGCGTTTTTTTATCAATTGCTCGGCAGTAATTTGTTCACCCACCGTAATAATTTCTATCTTGAGAGAAGCCACTAGTGAAACCTATGGCCCCCGGGTCTATTTTCCATCATATAAGTTTTCGATCTACAATTCTAGTTTCCTATTTACTTTCTTTGTAATCTTTTACTTTCCATTCCATAAACCAAAAAATACCAAAAATATTACTTTACCGTATCCATCTATATCATATATCACTTAGCTAACAACCGTGAAGGGATTGACAACCCCTTCATCGCGTTGGGTGCAAGTTGTTGTTTGTTTGTGCAAGTATTCAGTGGCTTGTTGTGTTGTCTCCTACTGGATTGATACCTTGGTTCTCAAAAGCTGAGGGAAATACTTAGTCTACTTTGCTGCATCACCCTTTCCTCTTCAAGAGAAAAACCAACGTAAGCTCACGAGGTAGCAATGTCCTCGAACTTCTCTGTCATCTTGGGTGCCGCCCTTCTTGCTTCTCCTTCTCCACCTCTCACTTCCTCCCATGGTTCCTAGGCACATGGGTGGCCAGAGCAAGCCCTTTTTTGTTGAATCACCACCTTCATCTTCATTGACCATGGTGGTATTGAGAAAATTGGCAATGAAGGCGAGCCACTCGCTTTTGCTCATTCAATTTCACCCAACAATGCATAAATATGAAGCGCTTCTTCTCCGTCTTGTGGTACAATGTCCACGCGCATGCGGGCTAGTAAAGGAAGTCAATGAAATGGTCAACAAGTTGCAAGATTGAACAAATCAACCAAATGACCAACACATAGAGAAACAAGTCACAAAACTTATGAGCTCGAGGAGTGACATGCCACTTGGCTACTGGTTTTGCACTTGTTTGTATGAGCTGCAAAACATGTTGACGTCCTCTTGGATGATGTGTCATCTATGGGCTAGCGACTTTGGATTGCGATCATGGATCACTTTCTTGTAGTAGGGATCATATCAATTTTGCTCATGAAACCAAGCATGAAAACTTTGCCAAAAATGTCCATGAAACGGATACACACTAGCGGCCAACCATACCCCACAGATCAAATCATCCTCCTTGTTCGAGTAGGCGGTTCCCTCGAAGTCTGGCTGCATAGTGTACGCATGTTGGGTCTTGCTTCGGCTGGGAGTCATCCACTTGTCAGTCTTCGTGTCCGCCTCCGTAGTGGATAATGTTCATCATTGCCTCGTCGTTTGTTGCCATTGCGCCTGGTCGAGGCATTTCGACAAACCATAATCAGACATTAATGGACGAGAGCTCTCCAACGGGAATCAGTGATCGAACCAGCGTCGGCTATTCCATGAAGAGGCAATCATTGTCGAGGTCGATGGTGAAATGACGCTCGATGGCCGCCGGAGATGAAGGAGGTCACTGACTGTTGTGGCGATTGTGCGTGCTGAGTGTACCGAGGTACTTGATGGCGTAGTAGTAGGATGGCCTCAGCTAGACGGGCCATGGTTGCGATTGATCGAGCGACACTAGCTCAACGGTGCGCTTTGGATGATTAGTTATAGCCTGAATGGCCGCTATCGCCTTCTTCTTTGCCTTGACACGCGTGCCTTGGCGTTGCGCGGACGCGAGCTCCTTTGGGTCAGGGCCTTGTGGGACGACGATTATCGTCTTTGCCTCCTCCGACAGCTCCATCATGAAGGTGGATGGCGGAACAGCAAGGGGGTGGGTCCGTGCAGAGGAGGGGGAGGGGCGGGCTTTTGTGCAGGAGGAGTGGCACGATTGTGAGAATGTGCGGTTTTGCCTCAGTTTGGGGTAGATCCGGATGTCGGAGTCTGACATAGTGGATGTCCGGACTCCCCCAAACCTCCTCTAAGTTTGGTACCAGTTTGCGGGATTTCAGATGTTGGCCATATTTTAGGTGAGACGTGTTTTATGGGCGAAAAGTGTTTGATCTAAATATTTGTGATAGATTTTGTGATCCTTGTTGAGTTGTCTTATCTCCTTAACTTTCGTTGTATCAAAATATTGCTAATCTTGAACTATCAAAACGTCACATATGTAGGAGAAGCCATTAAGACAAACGGCAGATCAGCGGTGCTGCCCACGTCCTCTTGAATGGCGTACCATCGATGGGCTAACGGCTTTGGATTGTAATCATGGATCACATTCCCACGGCAAGGATCATATCACTTTTGCTCATAAAATCAATCATGCACACTTTGCCAAAACGTCGTGCCCTTTTGCTTTGTGCCATGAAACGGATCCACACTAGTGGTCAACCACGCCTCACAGATCAACTCATTCTCCTTGTTTGAGTAGGCGATTCTCTCAAAGTCTTGTTGCTTGGTGTACGCCTGCTAGGTGTCTGCCAGCTGGGTGTCCGACTAGGAGTCATCCATTTGTCTGTCTTTGTATCTGCCTCTGTCGTGGATAGTGTTTATGATGCCTCGTCATCCGCCAACGTTGCGCTTGGTTGGGGCATTTAGGCAAACAATAACCAGGCACAAAAGACGAGAACCATATAGCGGGAATCAGTGACCAATCAAGTGTCGCCTACTCTGTGAAGACATAGTAGTTGCTAAGGTCAACGGTGAACAACACTCGATGCCTAGAGGTGAAAGACGCTGCAAACTGCTGTGACGATTGCTGCGTGCGGGGCATACGGAGGTGTTGGGCGACCTAGTAGTAGGACGGCTTCAGCTGGACGGGTCAAGGTTGCGATACCGGGCGGCACTGGTCCAGTGATGCGCTTCGCGTGACGAGTTAAAGGCACAAACGAACAGTACCTTTGCCATGATGCGCGAGCCTTGGCGTTGCGTGGACGCGACCTTGCGGGCTACCTCCGCCTGTTCCGACTCGTGCAGGACGATGAACATTGTCTTTGGCTTCTCCGACCATCACAACGATGGACGTCAAAATGACGTGAGATTTGGGTGAAGCCAACAGGAGGGGTGGGCTTTCATGCAGGAGAAACAGTAGAATTTTGAGAATGCGCGGGCTCTGGCTTGATTTTGAGTGAGTCCGGAATGTCAAAATCTAACATGGTATACGTCTGGACTCCCCTACACCTTTCCTTGATATGGTACCGGTTTCTCGAAGTTGGAACGTTCATTTTAGACGAGCCAAATTGGATGGGCTAAAAGCGTCCTGTCTAAGTTTGGTCATAGTGGGGAGTAACTTATACTAGTGTCATGCATATGACACTAGTCTAAGTTACTATGCACAGGAGTAACTTAGACTAGTGTCATATGCATGACACTACTCTAAGTTACTACCTCCATAGTGCAAAGTATCTTAGTAGTAGTGTCATAGTTTATTTCATTTATTGCCTTATAGACTCATTTTACCTCGGGAAGCGCTATGTTACAGTAATATATTATGTTACTCCAAGCACCTTTCTTCTCATTAAATACTTGCCACATAAGCAAAATTGTCTTGGGATGTGTTAAGTTACTACCTAAGTTACCCCCACTATGGTTAGCCTCATAGTGCAAATAACATAGTACTAGTATCATAGATGACTTTATTTATTAGCTTATAGACTCATCTTGTCTTGAGAAGCGCTATGTTACAATAACATATTGTGTTACCACCTCTCATTAACTACTTGCTACATAAGTAAAAAAATTGAAATGCGCTATGTTACTAGCTAAGTTACTCTCACTATGAATAGCCTAAATATTTTCAGTCGATTTGGTGATCGCGTTGGAGCTGCCTTATCTCCCCAACTTCATTGTACCAACAATATTGCTAATCTTCTAGAAACCATTAAGACAAACAGCATATCAGCGGTGCTGCCCATGTGCCACTGCTTGACCACCCTTCCCTGTAGTAGTACCTAGCTCATTTACTCACCGCCAGCTATTAGCTCTAGCTCGTCCAGGTTAATGCCAATCCGCGCAAAAAGTTGGGCAGTTTTTACAGAATTCGGCCATTCCAGTTTCATTCTTGAAGTCAAACTTGGCAGCTCCATTTCCAGACTCTGGGTTCGGCCCTTCACGTGCTGCTTCCTCCGATCCGGCGCCGACCGCGCCCACCTCCTCCTCCCTCGATCCGCATTAAGTACTCCCTCTTCCGGTGCCGCCGCCTCCCCCTTGTCAATGCGGTGGAAGCGTCGGAGCTAGCTGCACATCGCCGCAGTCGAGCACAAGGAAGAGTGGTGGAGGCGGATGGTGGAGGAGGGGAGGTCGCTGGCGGAGACGCCGACCTGGTCGGTGGCCACGGTCACCACGTTCATGGTCGCCGCATGCTTCCTCATCGAGCGCTCGCTCTCACGCCTCGCCAAGGTAACCTTCGTCCGGCAGCTTGCTTAGCTAGTGGAAGCTAGCACGTAGCTGATCTTTTCACTCGTTGATGCGCAGTGGCTGCAGAAGACGAAGCGGAAGGCCATGCTCGCCGCACTCGAGAAGATCCGCGAAGGTGGTACCCCACCATAGAAACTCTGAAAGTTGCCGTCTCCCTGAGTTTGACTATCTTTAAGCCGTTAATCTTAACACTGTTTTTACTGTTTATTAGGAGTTTAGGACCACCACTACATTTAGCGTGGTTTACAAATGACCATGTTCACTCCAAGGTCGTCACGATTTGTAGTTTCATCACTTTTACTTGGCAAGTGTCAAGGTCTTCTATTGGTCTGTCTGTATCTGTTTTGGGATGGTATCCACCATTCTTTTATCTTTCAGTAGTGTCAAACCTCAGTCTCTGTTCTTTATCTTGGAGTGCTCCCCATTGTCCTGGAAACAAATGCTCCGGCAAAGGCCAGTAAGAAGGGGATCGAAAGTAGATAGGGGCTCCCACTGTAGATGTGGTTCCATACCTTGATGATTGAAACCTTAAGGCATAGTGATTGACTTGCCTTTCGAAAGTGGCGACACTGGACTTGTACAAAGGGACTTTTCTTTTGCCACTCTTGTTCTTGCTTGGAAGGTGTTTGAATTTTTGCCTCAAAGAGGGAACCGTGTCTCACTTGCAGAACTGATGCTGCTTGGCGTGATATCACTGCTGCTGAGCCAGACGGCCAGGTGGATATCGGAGATCTGCGTGCCATCGACACTCTTCACCAGCAAATTCTACATGTGCACAGAGAAGGATTTCGCCGATCTGGACCAACATGGGGACGGCTCCGCTAACGACACCCACATTGCTAGAATCCTAGTTGGCGGCCAGTCGATGCATGTTTGTGATGAGGTAAATGTCAGAATCGACTGGCTCCCATCAAACCTTTTGTTTCATATGAGATAAATCATCATGTTGTCGCTTTCTCTGCTTGCAGGGTCATGAACCTTTTGTTTCATATGAGGGTCTTGAGCAGTTGCATCGGTTTCTGTTTATTCTTGGTTTTACTCATGTGCTTTACAGTTTCGTGACAGTGGTTCTGTCGATGATTAAGGTACGTCTTCCTTATTTGTTATTATTGATCTGAGTATCTGATCTTGCAACACGGTCTCTAAGTGTCTAATGTGTTTCTTTTGGTGATTGTTACAGATATATAGCTGGAGGAAGTGGGAAACTCAAGCATGTACACTCTCAAGGGAGCAGTTGCAACGTAAGGTCAAGTGAAATTGGATGCTTGTTAGGTCATATAGTACTAGTGATACATTTGCTTAATAATGATGTTTTGTTCTACCTGAGAAGTTTTTCCCTCTCAGCTAGGAGAAAGGTTATGCGAAGGCAATCTACCTTTGTTTTTCATCATGCATCTCACCCATGGAGCAAAAGTAAAATACTTCTTTGGATGGTAAGTTCGCTGCATTGCTTCAAGAACAGTGTTGTTGTTGCACTGATTCTTATTGCATATTTTCCTTGTGAGTCTCTTAGTTGGTAATGACTTAATGGTTATAACTTTCATGTTTTATTTGCCCAGTTAATTTAGTATTTTTCATATTTGCTTATATATATTGAACAAAGTCCAATAGTATTATTGGACTCCAAGTGCAAATGAATCGCATCTCTACTACTGCAGCTATTTAAATAGACAATAGACTATATGTACCCAACTACACGTGCTCTCTGTGACGACTTGTCGATTTTCTCAACCCACAAAAGCTTTGTGTCACATACCTTGTTGGTACATGATGTCTTTTGTGATCGGAAATATATTTTTTGACATTTCTAATATGCTCTAGTAACCAAATGTTGCAGCTGTGCTTTCTGCGCCAATTTAAGGGTTCTATTAAGAAATCAGATTACATGGCATTAAGGTTGGGCTTTATCACGGTAAGTGCTCTTCATCGCTCTATTTGATCTCGTCTACTAGAATCTTGGTGATAAGTCATTTCTTCAATGCATTTTTATTGATTATCAATTTTTTTTATCAGTATCATAAGTTGCCGCATTCGTACGACTTCCACAAATACATGGTACGGAGCATGGAAGATGATTACAATGGAAGTGTTGGTATCAGGTAAAACAGAACATGCACTGCTGAATCCTGAATCCTGAATCCTGATACCGAGATTATTTGTTTTTCTTTGATGATATAAGTGGTTACACATCAAGATCGAACAAACTTATCTGATGAAGAAATCTTAGCATTTATCCTTATTGGATTTTGATTATAATATGATACTCCTGCTTGCTTGTGGTTTGCATAGGATTTATAAATATATTATGCCCTCTCTTGTGTGTGCTAACATTCCATTTGCTGTACAGTTGGCCACTTTGGGCTTATGCAATAATATGCATCTTTGTCAATGTTCATGGTATTACCTCCTTATTACTTTCTCACACAAACATAGAGATCTGGTTGTCCATTTTAGTCCTCATTAGGTTTGCGACATTTCACTAATTGCAGGTCTTAATATATATTTCTGGCTATCATTTGCCCCTGTCATTGTAAGTATCACCCCAACTCAAAGAAAAAAGTATCACCCATATTTCTGAACCAACGCGCTATTCACAGTTAATTGTTTTTCCCTTTCTTCTCTGAAAATGGTATTTATGTCCTGGCCTAATTACGCATCTTCAAAATGTTCGAAGCTTGTCCTGCTTGTGGGCACTGAGCTGCAGCATGTTATCGCTCAGTTGGCACTGGAGGTTGTTGAGGCAACAGCCACAAATGTCGGAACACAACTGAAACTGCGTGATGATCTCTTCTGGTTTGGAAAACCTCGGGTTCTGTGGTGGCTTATACAGTTCATCTCGTTTCAGGTAATGTCTCTGACTCTCTTACTATGTGGCTTTGAACATCTTCCACATCCTAACATCTACCCTTGCTTCCAGAATGCCTTTGAGATGGCGACATTCTTATGGTCTCTGGTGAGGATCACCAATCTATGATCAATCATAATGTTGTTTTGGATTAACATGCATTAGTGTAGGATGTTTTTTTTTGATAAGGAGGATAAACCCCCGGCCTCTGCATCTGGACGATGCATTAGTGTAGGATGTAAGGAAGATGCTGATTCATGAGATCTTTTTGATTCTGTATCATAGCTTAAGCTATTAGTGCTGAATGCATGGTGATTGAAAAACTTTCTAGGCCAAGGCAAAAGAAAGGAACAGCATCACCTGTCATGACTCGTCACTTTATATATGAAAGATCCAATGGATACAATGGATTTCTTTATAGCTTCTTTTGGTTGCTTACTACTTTGCATTTATCCTGTGCAGTGGGAACTGAGTGCAAATTCTTGCTTCATGAAGAACCAGTACATGGTTGTTATTCGTTTGGCTTCTGGGTAAGTTGCATACCATGAATACGTTGGCATCTCAATATGTTCATTTGACATGTTGTTTTGAGAAACCTACAACATATCAATTTTTTACATCAGTGTGTCTCTGACAATTTACTTTAAAGAATCCGTATTGTGAAGATATAATTATATGCATGAACTTCATTAAGAAGTGCATTCGCTCGGACTCTGGACTCATACAGCTGTTTTTCATCCCTTTTGAGCACTGCAGGCTGCTTGTTCAAATTTGGTGCAGCTACAGTACGCTGCCTCTTAACGTGATTATCTCCCAGGTATTCCTTGAATGATAAAACCTAAAAACCAAGAGAGCCACTTAGTGAACTCTCCACTTATTTCACCAGAATTATTTACTGTCAACCTACTGTACTGATGAATACTTTTCTCGGTAGGCCATATTTTTTTCCTTCATTGACTATGAAGCCTTTTTAGTATATTCTCTTTATGCAGTTTGTAGTAGAGAAGGTAGGAAGGTAATATTCCGTGTCTGGTCTTCTTTTCACTTATCTTGTTTCTTTGCTGAAATTTGCAGATGGGTTCCAAGTTCAAGAAGGCACTGGTCTCCGAGAGCGTGAGGGACTCCCTCCACAGCTGGTGCAAGAGGATCAAAGACAGGAGGCACAACCCGCTCTTCATGCGGAACGGGACACTCACGTCGAGGTCGGTCTGCTCCCTCGACACGACCATCTACGAGACCGACCACGAGACCAACACGGTGTGCACGCTGTCGAGGACTGTGTCGGCGTCGTCCCTGGACGAGGCGCTGACTGTGGTCACTGTCGACGACGAGGAGATCTCTCACATCTAGCAAGATATTCGACACCCTTAGTTACTGAGGTTAGCCCTGTTCTTCGCCGGGATAAATATGTGCAGCCAAAACTCTGCTGAACTTGAGAAACGGTGCCCATACCTGCCTAAGCTTTGTAGTACCTGCAGAGAAGGACCTGCGGATTACACAGTATATATGTGTGTGACTGTCTAGTGATTGCTCCTCATGGCTCATGGCCACTCTGTGCAAAGTAATCTTTTGTCAATAGGACGCCTCCGCTTCAAGATGATACTACCATCTTTGTATTGACTTATAACATTGCACTAAATCATCAGAATTCACAACTACACGTAATGGATCGTTTTGGGCAATGACAGTGTTTTTGCATCATTACCTTGCTGAAGGCATTGCTCGTACTTTATCTTCAGGGTAAAAACCCAGGATTTTACCTTTACTGGTTGGATTCGGCTATGGCGGCGCTTGGGCATAGTTCACTTTCTGAAGGTGTTGCTGCTGAATAACCTTGGTCTTTTTGTAGTTCGTTGGTTTGGTGCTTCAAAGTTTTTCTTTTTCAGTTTTGCTAAAGCACATCTAGATGTGCCATAAGTATTGCACATCTAAGTCATATGTCATTGATCTTACATTAAGATTCGAGTGAATATTTTCTTTCTCTTTTATCTTTTTCTCTTTATGTTTGATTCACTCACTTAGATGTGCAATAACTAGGGCACATCTAGATGTGCCCTAGACACACCCTTTCTTTTTCTTTTTCCTCTGTGTAGGCAGAGTTTTGGTCTTGTATAACTTTGCTTCTTGCCGATGTGATTCTTTGTCTGTGTGTTGATGTTGGTTTTATGCATCTTAATTATGCAGAGGTGGTCGATGTATGCTCATTATGTTTGTGTTCCCTTGATGCGTCATTTTAGGTCAATAAAATTCTTGAAAAAATTGAGCGTTTGGGCTGGATTAATGATGGCAAAGAAACATCTTTCTCGTTTTGGATCGTGTTTTAGGCAATGATAGTGTTCTTGCATCATTATCTTGCTGAAAGCATTGCTCGTACTTTATCTTCAGAGTAAAAATCCAGGATTTTACTTTTAATGGTTGGATCCGATGATGGCGGCGCTTGGCGTAGTTTGCTTCCTGGAGGCGTTACTACTAAATAACCTTTCTAGTTTTCTTTGTACTTTCTCGGGTTCTTTTTACTTTGCATATTAGATTTCTCATAAGCATTGTTCGGGAAATCAGTAACTGGTAACTGCTCGGCCTGCTCAGGGGTAGCAATTAATCGTTGAATCGGCCTATTAACTAGATTAATCAGTAGATTTAATAGAAACTTGCCAACATATATCTAGTTTTTTTACGTATTATACTATACTCTCATGCTCTCAGCTATGTAATATACCAAAATATGCTACTTTTTGGTCAAACACTAGCTACTCACAAGCGAGAGGAGGGATGGGAGGGGTTACTCCGCATGTTCGATTCGGCCACCCTACAAGTAGAGATTAACTGACCTGTTAACTAATTAATCGGATGAACTCTTGAACAGTGCTCATAAGTCAAATTTCGCCAACTTTGACCAAATTTATATTAAAAAGTGTCAACATTTAGTATACCAAAAAAATATAATAGGAAAATATATTCTATAATGGATCTAATGTCATTGATTTTGTATTACGAATGTTAATAATCTCTTGTATAAACATGGTCAAACTTCAAACACTTTGTTTTTGACAAATCTAATACGTGGAGTAAAAGGACCGGAGAGAGTAGTTCTTTGGTCGCTGTTTTGATCGCTTTAGAGTTTCTTTTTCCTCCACCTAGGTAGAATTTCGGTCTTATATGACTTTGTTCTTTGTCAGTGTGATTCCTTGTATGTGCGTGTTGTTGGCGCTTTGGAGTTTTCTTTTTGTTTTTCCTCCGCCTAGGCAGAGTTTTGGTCGTGTGTGACTTTGCTCTTTACCGATGTGATTCTTTGTGTGTATATTGATGTTGGTTGTATGCATCGAGGCGAGCTGTATGCTCATTATGTTTGTGTCCCCTTGATGATTTATTTTGAGCCAGTAAAATTCTTGAAAAAACCGAGCGTTTTGGGTTGTAATTAGCTAGCATATCTATGTTGTTGATATTTATGCTCGAGTTTACGTTTTGTATTGTTGATGTTTTTCTTTCTTTTATTATGAACGAGAGCATAAGCACTTGTTCATTTTTTGGGGAAGCCATTCGTCACACTTCATTCATTAATCATCAAGATTACATCGTTCATAAGAAGCGTTAGGGCATGTTTGGTTGACAACAATTTGAAGGATTTGAAGGGGATTGGCAGGGGTTGAGGGGGATTAAATCTCCTACAAGTCAAAATCCCCCTCAATCCTCTTCAATCCCTCTGGAAGAGGGTGTAACCGAACAAGGCCTTAGGAGGAAGCTAGTGGTTCCCCAAGCCAAGTACATGATTCAGGAGGAAGCTAGTGGTTCCCTGAGCCAAGTACATGATTCAGAAAGAAAAGTCGTTGATCTAGCTACCTCATGAGTAACCTTGTTAGCTTCCTTTGGGCAATGCTCAATGACCACTTCATCGAAAACACTTGCTCTCATCGAACAATCATGAAATAATGAAGAACTCATTGTCGGAAATCCACCTTCACAGAGGGCAGTGATACCTACTCGCAATCCAGATTGTAGGATGATTCTAAAGTGTCCCATCTCTTGAGCTACTATATCAAAGTCATAGCAACACCACTCTTAAAACATATAGGGTACTAGGCGTCAAATCCTAACAGATCTAGCAACTATTACATAAGTGATCTCATCCAATTTCCATCAACCCCATGTGCCTACAGAGAAATTACTCACACAGGAGTGGAACGATCAAGATGGTGATGATGGAGAAGTGATTGGCGATGACGACAACGAAGTCCTCTCCGGAGGCCAGATCAGCCTCCAGACTGCCTCCAGGAAGATGAACAGAGGTGGTTGCAGCTTCGTGTCACAAAAAATCTGATAAATTCTATATAGGGCTTTTAGGATGGAAGATAAATATAGGCCAAAGGGTGTCAGGAGGCAGGGCCTGTGGACCCCCCACGCGCCCTCCACATGCGTCCAGGGGGTGGGCACATGGGCCCGTAGGTGCTCCTGGCACCCCCTTCTAGCTCCATGGGTCTTTTCTCCTGAAAGAATTTTCTATGTTTTTCCATATTTTTGGGGCACCTTTTCTACATAGGAAATAACACCATTGCAAATTTTGCTGAAAACGACATTAGTCTGAATTATTTTTTATTCAAATTATGCAAGTTAGAGGCTAATAAATGTATCAAAAGTGTTCAAAAAAGTAGATACGTTTGGAATGTATCACATTGCATGTGTTTAACCTTTAATTACTTTGCGTGTGGGGGTGGGGGTGAGGGTATGTTGATTTTTGTATCAACTGCAATGTTGCTCCCAAGTGTAGGAGTTTGTACTATGTAGTAAGCTTTCCCTCGGTAAGAAATCAAGGTAGCAATCTTTTGAGGCATGTGAACACTATAAAAGTTGTGATGTCTGGAACACAAATCAATCTTCACTTGTGTTCCCAACAGTTCTGACAAGGGTGTCAACCTTGCTAAATTGCATAAGGCAACTAAAAGATACGGTGGTAGATAATATTTTTGTAATTTCAAATAGAACAAAACTAAAATAGAAGTGCATGTAAAAGTTGTTTGAAGGTGATTCTTATGCTAAAGGTTGATGGCGGCTCCCTTCCTCGATGGTGGTCGCCTTTGATTGGATCGGCAAATTTCTCGGTCCGGTGTTTGATTTGGGAGGATTTTTCCTTCAGATCTGGTCTTTGTTGAGACTGGTCGGTGGCTCATACTGGCGAGGGGTGCAGGATGCAACCAAACACTGTGGGTTCTGATGGATCTCACTCTGGAAAGTTTTCTTTGATGGTGCGATGCAATCTATGGATGGTGAATTGACGCCAAGAGTATTGTGGTGTAGCAGCCATGGTGGGATTTCTAGCCCAAAGCATGTAGTAGTTGAGATCATGGCAAAGTGGTAGGACAACTCACGATTGACTTCAATTTGGTGGTGCTTGTCAAGTACACGGTCTCGAGCTCCGGGTGAAAATCCTAGGTCTAATCCGAGTTGGTTATATCTGGCAACGACGAGTGTTTTTGTGTCATGACCATGTTGAAGGTATTGCTCGGATATGCTCAGACTTGTTCTTTAGGGTGAAAACCTATAATTTGGCCCTTTCTGAAGGCATTATTGTTGAAGAACCTTGTTGTCCACATGGTGTCAAGAGATGATTGATGCAGATATGATCACAGCTGTAGTTTTTTGGTCATTGTTTTGATCGCTAAGTCTTTTTTCCTCGCTACATTATAGCTTTGGTTTTGTACGACTTTGCTATTTACCTGTGTGTTTAGTTGTGTATGCGCGTTGATGTTGGTTGTGTACATTCTGTATTATGTTTATATACACTTGGTGCTTCATTCTGAGTAAATAAAATCTACCTTTGTCGAAAAATGTTTCATGATGAATTTTGCATTATGTTTGATGAACAACTATGTTGAGTTTGAGTTTGTGGATTGATGAACTATGTACTACTAATTAGAAGTAATATCACTGGGAGTCATAGAACTTGCGCTTGATGTTCAGTTTGGTGCTAGAGTTTTGAAAATACGGATTTCCGGTCACTTAACTTGACTCAACATGCACATACGGCCACAAAATGTGTACATGGATGTATAATGTATTCATGTGTATGACCCCACCCAGCAATGGTGCCTGACGGATGTTATTTTTGCAGAAAACATCCTTGTATGTTTTTTACTCGTGAAAAAACTGAATCACCGTAATTTTTTATTTTTTGCTGAAAAAGCAAATCAATGTACTGTGTTTAACACAAAAAATGGGGCATGCCACGAAACCGGGACGCATGCTTAGAGCAACTCTAGCAGACCCCGCATCCTCCTGGCCCGCAAAACGTGTTTGCAGTTCGCGCAAAAACGCCTTTGCGGGCCGGCGCGGACGGCCACAGTTGCAGACCCCGCATAATGGACCCGTAAAAAGGGATATTCTCAGAATATCCTTTTTACGGGTCGGCTTTGCGGCGTCTGATCTGGCGCAGTTCCTCCTGGCCCGCAAAACTTAAATTGATCTAGCATAATGCATTTCTTTGCTTTTGCAACAACATTAGATACAAAAGACAACACCAAATCTTTGCTAGAATAGCAAAAACAAAGAAAACAAGAACCACAAGTATGCATTTTAGAAGATTTCCAACTTCCATAACTGCTCCCACAAGTTGGACTAATATCTTCTCCATGCATTCATTGTTGATCTGCGGATTCTTGATTTTGCATTCTTCTTTCTTCATCTTTGGTTCGAAAGAAGTAGACGTTGCTTCCCCTCTAGTTGCACATGCAGCCGCATCATTGCCCTTGATTGTACTAAGGAGTGCACCAACATCTATTAAGTTTCTTTCTATCAATAAATCAATCTATTGGCCTTCCCAAAACCAAAATGAGCATCCATCGTCCTACACAAAAGAATGAGCAAGCTCGAAGTGAGCTACCATAATTGAACTAAAGAATGATCTATCAGATGAGCTACCGCAAGTGCACGTGCCCCGTCGTTTTTGCATTTGAAGAACACCCATCCGGGGTGCTTCGGTGTGCCCGAAGTGAGCCGCAGCACTTTCCGCGTGTAGTCGTCGCACTGTATGAGCGGCATCGGCAAGCCACAAAAACGTTGCGCGAGCGCCGAGCCCGGTGGACGGCCGGACGAACCCATGCACGCAAACCTTCGGTGGAGGCGGTCGGACAAACCCGTACCCGCATGCGGCGATACACCCTTTCCTGGGTTGCGGGAGAGACTCCCCGACCACTCCATCGCTTGGGGCATCAACCGACGGCCGGAAAAATCCAAATCCGGCGGAAATCCGGCGGCCCGCGTTCAAGTGTCGCAGATCCGCAAATCCAGCGGCCCACCGACGTAGGGGGGAAGGGAGGGGAGGCCTCATGCGCGTGGCGGCCTTTCGGCGTACTCCTACCGGCTGCTTTCGCCGGAATCTTGGGCGGCGACCGGCGGCGGCGCGAGGGGGGAGAGGAGAGGTGGTTGGTGGGGAAAGCGCGGGATGAAATGTCCTGCCACCAACCGCTTCTGCTTATATGCAGGGCACCACAGCCGCAAGGGGGAAACTCGCGTTTTCCCGGGTTGGGGTCGGGATTTTGCCGCGCCCCTCAAAAAATTTTACGGGCTGGGACGGAATGCGGGATCTGATCGGGCTGGTTTTTCCGCCCGGACCCGCATTTTAGCGGTTATTTTATGGGTCAGAGCGGGATGCGGGGTCTGCTAGAGTTGCTCTTACAAGACTATCGAGGCGAACTATTTGGGGACGTAGTAATTTCAAAAAAATTCCTACGCACACGCAAGATCATGGTGATGCATAGCAACGAGATGGGAGAGTGGCATCCACGTACCCTCGTAGACCGTAAGCGGAAGCGTTATGACAACGCAGTTGATGTAGTCGTATGTCTTCATGATCGACCGATCCTAGTACCGAACGTATGGCACCTCCGTGATCTGCACACGTTCAGCTCGGTGACATCCCACGAACTCACGATCCATTAGAGCTTTGCAGGAGAGTTCCGTCAGCACGACGGCGTGATGACGGTGCTGATGAAGCTACCGACGCATGGCTTCGCCTAAGTACCGGTACGATATGACCGAGGTGGATTATGGTGGAGGGGGGCACTACACACGGCTAAAAGATCAATGATCAACTTGTGTCACCATGGGGTGCCCCCCTGCCCCCGGGTATAAAGAAGCAAGGGGGGAGGCCGGCCGGCCCTAGGAGGGCGCGCTAAGAGGAGGAGTCCTCCTCCTAGTGGGAGTAGGACTACCCTTTCCTAGTCCCACTAGGAGGAGGAAGGAAGGAGTGGGAGAGGGGAAAGGCAAGGGGGACGCCGCCCCCCTTTCCTTGTCTTATTCGGACTCAAGGGGAGGGGGCACACGGCTAAAATATGTTGCTTGCTCTATTGTTCCGAGAACGGCGTTTTAGTTATCTTGCCTATGAGACATAGTTCACAAGTACCAAGTGATTCATAATCAAGTGATTCCAAAAGTCCATCAGAATGGAGTTTCTTCACGCGCTTTACACCAATATGACCTAAACGGCAGTGCCACAAATAAGTTGCACTATCATTATCAACTATGCATCATTTGGCTTCAATATTATGAATATGTGTATCACTACTATCGATATTCATCAAAAATAGACCACTCTTCAAGGGTGGATGACCATAAAATATATTACTCACATAAATAGAACAACCATTATTCTCAGATTTAAATGAATAATCATCTCGCATCAAACAAGATCAAAATATAATGTTCATGCTCAATGCTGGCACCAAATAATAATTATTCAGGTCTAAAACTAATCCCGAAGGTAAATATAGAGGTAGCGTGCCGACCACGATCACATCAACTTTGGAACCATTTCCCACGCGCATCGTCACCTCGTCCTTAGCCAATCTTCGCTTAATATGTAGTCCCTGTTTCGAGTTGCGGATATTAGCAACAGAACCAGTATAAAATACCCAGGTGCTACTGTGAGCATTGGTAAGGTACACATCAATAACATGCATATCACATATACCTTTGTTCACCTTGCCATCCTTTTTATCCGCCAAATACTTGGGGCAGTTCCGCTTCCAGTGACCAGTCCCTTTGCAGTAGAAGCACTCAGTCTCAGGCTTAGGTCCAGACTTGGGCTTCTTCACATGAGCAGCAACTTGCTTGCCGTTCTTCTTGAAGTTCCCCTTCTTCCCTTTGCCCTTTTTTCTTGAAACTAGTGGTCTTGTTTACCATCAACACTTGATGCTCCTTCTTGATTTCTACCTCCGCAGCCTTTAGCATCGCGAAGAGCTCGGAAATAGTCTTATCCATCCCTTGCATATTATAGTTCATCACGAAGCTCTTGTAGCTTGGTGGCAGTGATTGAAGAATTCTGTCAATGATACTATCATCCGGAAGATTAAGTCCCAATTGAATCAAGTGATTATTATACCCAGAAATTTTGAGTATATGTTCACTGACAGAACTATTCTCCTCCATCTTGCAGCTGTAGAACTTATTGGAGACTTCATATCTCTCAATCCGGGCATTTTCTCGAAATATTAACTTCAACTCCTGGAACACCTCATATGCTCCATGACGTTCAAAACGTTGTTGAAGTCCCGATTCTAAGCCGTAAAGTATGGCACACTGAACTATAGAGTAGTCATCAACACACGTCTGCCAGGCATTCACAATGTCTGCAGTTGCTGGCGCGGGTGGTACACCTAGCGGTGCTTCCAGGACGTAATTCTTATGTGCAACAATGAGGATAATCGTCAAGCTACATACCCAGTCAATGTAATTGCTACCATCATCTTTCAACTTTGCTTTCTCAAGGAACGCATTAAAATTCAACGGAACAACAGCACGGGCCATCTATCTACAACAACATAGACATGCAAAATACTATCAAGTACAAAGTTCATGATAAATTAAAGTTCAATTAATCAAATTACTTAAGAACTCCCACTTAGACAGACATCCCTCTAATCATCTAAGTGATCACGTGATCCATATCAACTAAACCATGTCCGATCATCACGTGAGATGGAGTAGTTTTCAATGGTGAACATCACTATGTTGATCATATCTACTATATGATTCACGCTCGACCTTTCGGTCTCAGTGTTCCGAGGCCATATCTGCATATGCTAGGCTCGTCAAGTTTAACCCGAGTATTCTGCGTGTGCAAAACTGGCTTGCACCCGTTGTATGTGAACGTAGAGCTTATCACACCCGATCATCACGTGGTGTCTCGGCACGACGAACTTTCGCAACGGTGCATACTCAGGGAGAACACTTATACCTTGAAATTTAGTGAGAGATCATCTTATAATGCTACCGTCGATCTAAGCAAAATAAGATGCATAAAAGATAAACATCACATGCAATTAATATAAGTGATATGATATGGCCTTCATCATCTCGTGCCTTTGATCTCCATCTCCAAAGCACCATCATGATCACCATCGTCACTGGCTTGACACCTTGATCTCCATCGAAGCATCGTTGTCGTCTCGCCAACTATTGCTTCTATGACTATCGCTACCGCTTAGTGATAAAGTAAAGCAATTACATGGCGATTGCATTTCATACAATAAAGCGACAACCATATGGCTCCTGCCAGTTGCCGATAACTGTGTTACAAAACATGATCACCTCATACAATAAAATTTAGCATCATGTCTTGACCATATCACATCACAACATGCCCTGCAAAAACAAGTTAGACATCCTCTACTTTGTTGTTGCAAGTTTTACGTGGCTGCTATGGGCTGAGCAAGAACCGTTCTTACCTATGCATCAAAAACCACAATGCGGTATAGTGATTGCTTTTTGATCTTCAGAAAGAACCCTGTTCATTGAATCTGATTCAACTAAAGCTGGAGAAACAGACACCCACTAGCCACCTGTGTGCGAAGCACGTCGGTAGGACCAGTCTCGCGTAAGCGTACGCGTAATGTCGGTCTGGGACGCTTCATCCAACAATGCCGCTAAATCAAGAATCAACTAGTGACGACAAGCAATATGTATATACCCACGCCCACAACTCCTTTGTGTTCTACTCGTGCATATAACATCTACGCATAAACCTGGCTCGGATGCCACTGTTGGGGAACATAGTAATTTCAAAAAAAATCTTACGCACATGCAAGATCATGGTGATGCATAGCAACAAGAGGGGAGAGTGTCGTCCACGTACCCTCATAGACCATAAGTGGAAGCGTTATGACAACACAGTTGATGTAGTCGTATGTCTTCACGATCCACCGATCCTAGTACCGAACGTACGACACCTCCGCGATCTGCACACGTTCAGGTCGGTGACGTCCCACGAACTCATGATCCAGTAGAGCTTCACGGGAGAGTTCTGTCAGCACGACGACGTGATGACGGTGTTGATGAAGCTACCGACGCAGGGCTTCGCCTAAGCACCGCTACGATATGACCGAGGTGAATTATGGTGGAGGGGGCACCGCACACGGCTAAAAGATCAATGATCAACTTGTGTTACCATGGGGTGCCCCCTGCCCCCGTATATAAAGGAGCAAGGGGGGAGGCCGACCGGCCCTAGGAGGACGCGCCAAGAGGAGGAGTCCTCCTCCTAGTGGGAGTAGGTCTCCCCTTTCCTAGTCCCACTAGGAGGGGGAAGGAAGGAGTGGGAGAGATGAAAGGCAAGGGGGCGCCACCCCTTTTCCTTGTCCTATTCGGACTCATGGGGAGGGGGCACGCGGCCTGCCCTGGCCGGCCCCTCTCCCTCTCTCTCCACTAGGGTCCATCAAGGCCCATTAGCCCCCGGGGGGTTCCGGTAACCCCTCCGGCACTGTGGCTTTCTCCGAGATCACCCGAAACCCTTTCGGTGTCCGAATGTAGCCGTCCAATATATCAATCTTTATGTCTCGATCATTTCAAGACTCCTCGTCATGTCCGTGATCACATCCAGGACTTCGAACTACCTTCGGTACATCAAAACACATAAACTCATAATACCGATCGTCACCGAACGTTAAGCGTGCGGACCCTACGGGTTCGAGAACTATGTAGACATGACCGAGATTCATCTCCGGTCAATAACCAATAGCGGAACCCGGATGCTCATATTGGTTCCTACATATTTTACGAAAAATTTTATCGGTCAAACCGCATAACAACATGCGTTGTTCCCTTTGTCATCGGTATGTTACTTGCTCGAGATTCGATCGTTGGTATCTCAATACCTAGTTCAATCTCGTTATCAGCAAGTCTCTTTACTCATTCCGTAATACATCATCCCGCAACTAACTCATTAGTTGCATTGCTTGCAAGGCTTATAGTGATGTGCATTACCGAGAGGGTCCAGAGATACCTCTCCGACAATCGGAGTGACAAATCCTAATCTCAATCTATGCCAACTCAACAAGTACCATCGGAGACACCTGTAGGCACCTTTATAATCACCCAGTTACGTTGTGACGTTTGGTAGCACACAAAGTGTTCCTCCGGTATTCGGGAGTTGCATAATCTCATAGTCATAGGAAGATGTATAAGTCATGAAGAAAGCAATAGCAATATACTAAACGATCAAATGCTAAGCTAACGGAATGGGTCAAGTCAATCACATCATTCTCTAATGATGTGATCCCGTTAATCAAATGACAACTCATGTCTATGGTTAGGAAACTTAACCATCTTTGATTCAACGAGCTAGTCAAGTAGAGGCATACTAGTGACACTTTGTTTGTCTATGTATTCACACATGTACTAAGTTTCCGGTTAATACAATTCTAGCATGAATAATAAACCTTTATCATGATATAAGGAAATATAAATAACAACTTTATTATTACCTCTAGGGCATATTTCCTTCACGAACGACTCCACCAAACAAATTAACACGTCCTTTATAGATAGACAAGATTATATTGAACACGAACCAATGTGGAGCTAAATGGGCTGCAGATACTTCGGCCTATTTTGCACGCGCTGTTTTTTTAATATATTTGCAAAACATAAGCAAAAATGTTTGTTCAAATATTTTGTGTTGAAAATATTATACATATGGGTGATGATTACTAAATAAAGTATGTAAATATAAACTTGTGTATTCTATAAAGAAATATGTCGGATTTCGGGTTCCGGCAGACCCTTGAGGTTCGAACACTGGGGTGCGCGCGGAGATTTCGCCTCCTACCTACCTGCACCCCTCCGCCGTGCTAGGATCTGAACTAAGGAAAGAACAACACAAGAGACACAGGGTTTATACTGGTCCGGGCCACCGTTGTGGTGTAATACCCTACTCCGGTGTGTGGTGTGTGGATTGCCTCTTGGGCTGATGATGATGAACAATACAAGGAAGAACAGCCTCGCGAGGGTCTGTTCTTGGCTGAGGCGATGAACTGCTGGGAGGAGTTCAGCCACCTTTCTCTCTCTCTCTCTCTCTCTCTCTCTCTCTCTCTCGACCGAACCGGAACCCCCTTGCTGTGTGGGTGGCTGGTCCTATTTATAGAGGCCCTGGTCCTCTTCCCAAATATTGAGCGGGAAGGGAGCCAACAATGGCGGGCTAATTTGAAGGGGGATAGCAAGTATCAGCTATCCTGACAAAAGTAGTCTTCGCCTGCGCAAAGCTCTGGTGATGACGCCGTCTCGGGCTCCACGGTGACCTCCATCTCGTAGTCCTCCTGGTCTTGGTCTCGTTGCACCGAAATGGCAACCTTTGCCTGATGCCTCGGTACTCCGCGGCTGCGCTTGCCCCCTTTGCACCAAAGAGGAGAGGAGGACGCTGCGCGGGCTGACACCCGCCTGGCGCCCTGAGTTGTCATGGCTTGCGTCATGGGCACCTCGTGAGGTACCCCGCCTTGATCTCTCCGCCTCCTCGTGAGCCAGCCTGACGAGGCCGTGCCTGAGGAAGCTTCGTGTCGTCCGCCTCGCGAGGCTTGGCCCCTCGCGAGGGTCTTGGGTTTGTGTTGGTGAAGATGGGCCGTGCTGGGCCCCCCTTTGAGCCACGCCGCAGGCCGCAGGCAGGCTAGTCTGGGGACCCCCGTTCCCAGAACACCGACAGCAGCCCCCGGGCCCAAGGCGCGCCCGGACTTGGCCGTGCAGGGAGGCGGAAGGGCAAGAGCGAAGCGCCGCGGGCCCTAACAGCCTGCGGCCTTGGGCGCCGCGTGGCGGTTGATTGGACGTGGGCGTCTCCACTTCCCCATGGTGCCTTGGCAACTGCACTGACTGGACAAGTCCCTGCATGCAAAACGGGTCATGATTACCTGCGATTGTGGAGGTCGGCGGTTGGCCTTCGTCGGCTATAAGTACGGGACGGCATGCGCCCTTCCGGTTCATCTCCCCTTGCTTCTCCTTCTTCTTCATGGCCCCGTCGAGGAGGTTTTCGGCCGCGGAGAAGGGGAAGGCTTGCCAGGCAGAGCATGCCTCTCCCCTGCCCAAGCACGGCCGAGGGCGCCCCCGCAAACATCCTGTGGCCACCACGGCAGCTTCCCGCGGCCGCGGGGACGCTTTCCAGCGCGGTGGCGGGCGGATTGCTGCGGCCGGGGGGTGCGCTCCGGCTGCGCGTCCCCCTATGCCGCGCTTTCGCGCTGCAGAGGTGCTGCCAGAGTTCGTCGTGTGGTCGGAGGAGCCGACTAGCACCCGGCTCCCACTTCCTCGCTTCCTCCTCGGCGAGCTCCCGGCCGGTGCCCCGGGCGGCCTCTGGCTTCAGGCCGACGGCTGCTGCAGCCGGGCCTCATGGGTTTCACTGGAGGTCTCCGCAGCCGGGAGCCTGGCCCTGGCCCGCGGTTGGCAGACGTTTGCCCGCGCGCGCGGCCTGGGCCGTCGGTGCACCCTATACTTCAGGTTCGACGGCGATGACACCCTCTACGTGAGGGTGTTTGGGGAAGATGGTCGCCGCGCAGGGTGTTGCCCCGAGGGCGACGACCGCGGCTTGGAACCCGGCTCCGGCGATGATGGAGAGGACGGCGCTCGCGGGGCTGGCGGCGCTCAGGGTTCCTCAAACTTCTCCGGTTCTTCTTCAGGCGGCGACTCTCCTAGTGGTGGCCGCAGCCAGCCCCCACGTCGTCGTATCTGCTTGGGGGGTGGTGGCGCGTCCGCCCACCGTCGCGCCCTGGTGAAGCGCGAGAGGGAGTCCGCCTAAGCTTTGCAGGCAGCTCGGGCTTCCCTGCGGGCCGGTGCGAGGCGAGCCGCACCAGATTTGTTTTTTTTTCTCTTCCCTTTTCCTGCATAAAGAAGGACAGCAGTGTGGTGCCCCGCGGGGGCGTGTATGGATGGATGGTTAATTATCGTTTTGCTTTCTTCATCGTACCTTCCGACTATGTGCCCGTGCGTGGATGGTTCCCGGCCCCAGCCGTGGGGGCGACCGACCCAGGCCCTGTGTTTGTGTCGCGGTGCCCGAGGGGCACGGACTGGAGGGGTGCTCCTGCAAGGGGCCCAGGTCGCGAACCCTTTGAGTGACTAGGATAGGAACACTCGCGACGGCGCTCGGCTCTCCCCCTCGCGAGGCCTTGCGCAAGAGAAATCGAGGCAGGAGCGTGAAAAGCCGAAGAACCGCGAGCCAAAGACGGCAACACTTCAATAAAACTTCAAATGGAGAAGAACAAGCCAACTGCGGAAAGCAAATGAAAAGCCGCGTCCGGCACCTAGTCTAGTCTTCGACGTCTTCTCACCAGCGTGGAGCTAAGTGCTGCCACTGGGCGTGGGAGGGAGCCCCAGGGCCTGAGGCCGGTGCTCCTGAGACTCCGGGGCGTGTACAGCCCCAACTCATTATTACGTGAGAGTGTCACGGGCGGCGAGCTTCACAGGCATTCTCCTTGCTTCACAGGCTCCGGGCCTTTTCCGAAACGCGATAGCTTCACAGGCATTCGCCTTGCTTCACAGGCTCCGGGCCTTTTCCCAAACGCAATAGCTTCACAGGCATTCGCCTTGCTTCACAGGCTCCGGGCCTTTTCCAAAACGCGATAGCTTCACAGGCATTCGCCTTGCTTCACAGGCTCCGGGCCTTTTCCAAAACGCGGTAGCTTCACAGGCATTCGCCTTGCTTCACAGGCTCTGGGCCTTTTCCCAAACGCGATAGCTTCACAGGCATTCGCCTTGCTTCACAGGCTCCGGGCCTTTTCCAAAACGCGATAGCTTCACAGGCATTCGCCTTGCTTCACAGGCTCCGGGCCTTTTCCAAAACGCGATGGCTTCACAGGCGTTCGCCTTGCTTCACAGGCTCCGGGCTTTTTTAGGGGTAGAACCTCCGGAGGTGCTGGATGTTCCATGCGTTCTGGACCGACACTCCCTCCTGAGTCTCCAAGCGCGCTGAGCCGGGCCTGGAAACATGAACAACCTTGAACGGGCCCTCCCACATGGGAGAGAGCTTGTGCAGCCCTTCCCTGGAGAGGACCCGCCTGAGCACGAGGTCTCCTACCTCGAGTGTCCTGGGGCGGATGTTGCGGCAGTGATATCACCGCAGCGCTTGTTGGTACCTCGCCGCTCGTAGCGCGGCTTCTCGGCGATGTTCCTCCCCCAACACGAGGTCCGTCCCCCGCATGGCGTCCTGTTGCGCCTCGTTGAACGCCAGGACCCGCGCGGAGTGACGTCTGACCTCGTGAGGGAGGACCGCTTCGGCTCCGTAGACCAGGAAGAACGGGGTCTCCCCAGTCGGCTTGGTCGCGGTTGTGCGGATGGACCACAACACGAACTGAAGCTCGTCGTACCAACCTCTACCGCAGGCCTCCAGCTTCTTCTTGAACGTCCTGGTCTTGAGGCCCCTCAGGACCTCCGCATTGGCTCGCTCGGCCTGGTCGTTGCTTCGGGGGTGCGCCACTGAAGCGTAGCATATCTGCGTTCCAAGGTTAGTACAGTATGTTTTGAAGAGGTTATTGGTGAACTGCGAACCGTTGTCCGTGATGATGCGATTCGGCACCCCGAACCGGCTCACGATGCCCTTGATGAACTTGACCGCGGAACCCTCAGGAATGGTGCGGACAGCCTCCACTTCAGCCCACTTGGTGAACTTGTCTACATCAACATAAAGGTAGCGGTAGCCCCCTGGCGCCCGAGGAAACGGACCCAAGATGTCGAGCCCCCAGACTGTGAATGGCCACGAAAGGGGGATAGTCTGCAAGCCCCCCACCGGCTGATGGATCTGCTTGGCGTGGAACTGGCAGGCCTCACAAGCTTTCACTAGTTCAACGGCGTCATTGAGCACGGTGGGCCAATAAAACCCACTGCGGAACGCCTTGCCGACGAGGGTCCGTGACGATGAATGATGTCCGCAGTCCCCACCGTGTATATCTTCCAGTAGCTCCTTCCCTTGCTCCCTGGAGATGCAGCGCAGGGATACATCGTTTGGTCGCTTCCGGTAGAGCTCTCCATCTCTGATGCAGTATGCTGTGGCCTGGCATGCCACTCGCTCTGCTTCCTCCTCCTTCTCCGGCAGGGTCCCTTGCGTCAAGTAGCTCTGGAGCTCCGTGATCCAAGATCCCTCCTGAGGTTCCATCGTCAGGAGCAGGCGTGCTCCTGAGGCCGGGCCACAGGCCGGAGCTCCGGAGGCAGGTGGCTGGGGGAGCTCCTCCCGGGGCTGAGCCGTGTTTGATAGTGACGGCAAGGCGGAAGGCTTGAAGAGCCGTTCCTCGAAAACGCCAGGCTCCTGAGGTAACCGCCTGGACGCGCGTTTGGCGATGTCATCGGCCTCTTGATTGGTGCCACGGGGCACATGCTGCAGCTCCAACCCCCAGAACTGCTTCTCCATCCTGCGGACCTCTGCAAGGTAGGCCTCCATGTGCTCATCCTCCGGCTCCTACACTTTGTTGGAGAAATTGACAAGGAGCTGCGAATCGCCCTTGATGGTGAGGCGTTTCACCCCCAGGGCAGCTGCGGCCTTCAAGCCCGCTATTAAACCTTCATACTCCGCTATGTTGTTGGAGACCTTTTTGCCTTGCTGGAAACAAAGCTGCACAGCGTAATAGAGTTTGTCCTGGGTGGGCGATATAAGCACCGCCCCAGCCCCTGCGCCGTGTCTGGAGAACGCCCCATCGAAGTACATGACCCAGCCTTCTGGCGCCTCGCTTCCCGGGGATAGGGACCGATCCTCGTCGGCCTTGAGTCCTGGCGCCTCCGTCCATTCTGCCACAAAATCCGCTAACGCTGCTCCCTTGATGACTCTGGTCGTGCTGAATTCGAGCTGAAACGCTTGCAGCTCTATGTTCCACTTAGCGACTCTCCCAGCTAAATTGGGGCTCCTGAGCACCCTCTCCAGGGGGTATGACGAGACGACCTTGATGGGGTGACCCTGAAAATAGTGCCGCAGCTTGCGCGAGGCCACCAGTAGCGCAAGGAGGAGTTTCTGGGGCATAGGGTACCGTGCCCTTGCATCCCGCAACACTGTGCTGACGAAGTACACTGGGTGCTCAACAAGGTGGAGTGCGTCAGTGCTGGTGGCTCCCTTTGGAGACCATGGCGCCTCTCGAGACAATGAGGCCTCCTGAGACTGGCCATCTGGGAGAGGGGCCTCTCCTGCCTCTGGTGCGCCCCTCTGCGGCGGCTGGTCCTCATCAGCTGCCGTGGCGGCTTCTGTGGGCCTTCCTCGTACCAGCTCCGCCTTGTCCCGGGCTGCTGCCGCAGTTCTGATTCGACGCTCCTCTCTGACTGCCACCAGGGCTGCACTGGCAGAGTAGGGAGTGGCGGCGAGATAAAGCACCAAGGGCTCTTGAGGGCGCGGAGCCACCATGACCGGTGGGCTGGTCAGGTATTTCTTGAGATCCTGGAATGCCTTGTCGGCCTTTTCAGTCCACTCGAAGGGCCTCTTTTTCTTCATTAGCTGGAAGAAGGGTAGCGCTCGCTCCCCCAACTTGGAGATGAAGCGCCCTAGCGCGGTCACGCGCCCCGTGAGCTTCTGCATTTCTCTGAGGGTCTTCGGTGGGCTCATGTCTTCCACTGCCTTGACCTTCTCCGGGTTAGCCTTGATGCCTCCGTGAGACACGAGGAAACCCAGGAGCTTGCCCGAGGGGACTCCGAACACACATTTCTCTGGGTTGAGCCGTAGGTTCACTGCGTTGAGGCTCGCGAAGGTTTACTCCAGGTCTTGTATTAAGGTCCTGGCCTCCCGAGATTTTACCACGATGTCATCGACATAAGCTTCAACATTCTTCCCGAGCTGCGGGCCCAAGGTGATATGCATCAGCCGCTGAAAGGTCGCCCCTGCGTTACGCAGCCCGAATGGCATGTAGGTGTGGCAGTACACCCCACACGGGGTTAGGAAGGCTGTCTTCTCGACGTCTTCAACCGCCATCTTGATCTGGTGATACCCAGAGAAGGCATCCAGGAAGCATAGCAGGTCGCATTCCGCAGTGGAGTCGACGATCTGGTCGATGCGGGGGAGCGGGAACGGATCTTGCGGGCACACTTTGTTGAGGTTGGTGAAGTCGACACACATGCGTTCCTTCCCTCCCTTCTTTGGCACAACGACATGGTTGGCCAACCAATCTGGGTATCGGACCTCGCGAATGACCCCAGCGGCCTCTAATTTGCGGGTCTCTTGGACGATGAAGGCCTGCTTTTCTGTGGACTGCCGCCTGGCCTTCTGCTTCACAGGGCGCACGTTGGGGCATACGTTGAGGCGATGCTCGATTACACTCCTGGGGCTTCCTGCCAACTGGTCTGCCTCCCAAGCGAATACCTTCTTGTTTGCGCGCAGGAACCCGACCAGGGCCTCCTCCTGCTCGGGTTTGAGGTGGGCGCCTATGGTGAAAGTGGCGTTGGTGGACCCGTCCTCATCGACGGGTATCTGCTTGGTTTCTGCCTTGTCTTGGGTGAACAACTGTTTCTTCTTGGCGGGCGCAGCCCCCTTGGGCTCGGGGGCCTCCAAGGCAGCGGGTTGTGCCGACGCCGCTGTCTTGAAGATGAGCTTGAGCACCCGCAGAGCGTCCCCAGTGTCCCCGTGCACGGTGAGGACACCGCTGCTCCCGGGCATCTTCATGAGGTTGTACGCCGGGTGCGTCGCGGCCATGAACTGGGCCAGCACCGGGTAGCTGAGGATGGCGTTGTAGGGAAGGCCGATGAGGGCGATGTCGAAGTCGACCAGCTCCGTGCGGAAGTTGTCGTAGGTGCCGAAGGTCACTCGGAGCCGGATCTGTCCCAAGGGGCCGGACGACCTGCCCCCAACGCTTGAGAAGGGCCGGCTGGGCTGCAGCCGTTCCAGGGGTATGCAAAGGAGGTTGAAGGCCTCGACGGAGAGCACGCTGAGGCCTGCCCCGCCATCGATGAGAGTTCTGGTGACGGCCACTTGGCAGATGGTGGGGGTGCACAGCATGGGGAGCGCGCCTGAGCAGGCTGAGTTGGAGGGGTGGTCCTCCGAGCTGAAGCTCAGGCCGGTCTCGGGCGCCGCCCGATCCAGGGAAGCCCCCTGCCGCGTGGAAGCGGCGCTGACCTGGCGAATGAACGGCTTGACGTGGTAACTTGTAGGCGGCGCCTGCGAGCCGCCCAAGAGGGCTGCGACGACTGGGGGTGTCGGTGCAGCACGATAGTCGGGGGAGAGGTTGTGGGGCCCCATGGGCGCGCGGAGCGCGCGGGACGAAAAACCAGCTGGGGCGAGCGAGGGAGTTGCGGTGCGGCCATCTTGGCGCACGGATGGATGCTGAGACGATGCTTGCCGCTCGTCCCCCGCCGTGCCGGTGGCGGCGTTGTCGGCAGGTGACGGGGAACGGCGTGGATGCCCGCCGACAGGGGCCGTCTGGGCGACGCGGGAAGCGAGTGCGGCCCGGCGCTCGGCGCGGGCCCGACGAGCGTCAGACATGGGCGTGACGGTCGGAGGAGAACGGGGCAGTGGAAGACGAATTTCGGCGCACCCCCTACCTGGCGCGCCAAATGTCAGATTTCGGGTTCCGGCAGACCCTTGAGGTTCGAACACTGGGGTGCGCGTGGAGATTTTGCCTCCTACCTACCTGCACCCCTCCGCCGTGCTAGGATCTGAACTAAGGAAAGAACAACACAAGAGACACAGGGTTTATACTGGTTCGGGCCACCGTTGTGGTGTAATACCCTACTCCAGTGTGTGGTGTGTGGATTGCCTCTTGGACTGATGATGATGAACAATACAAGGAAGAACAGCCTCGCGAGGGTCTGTTCTTGGCTGAGGCGATGAACTGCTGGGAGGAGTTCAGCCACTTTTCTCTCTCTCTCTCTCTCGACCGACCGAACCGGAACCCCCTTGCTGTGTGGGTGGCTGGTCCTATTTATAGAGGCCCTGGTCCTCTTCCCAAATATTGAGCGGGAAGGGAGCCAACAATGGCGGGCTAATTTGAAGGGGGACAGCACGTATCAGCTATCCTGACAAAAGTAGTCTTCGCCTGCGCAAAGCTCTGGTGATGACGCCGTCTCGGGCTCCACGGTGACCTCCGTCTCGTAGTCCTCCTGGTCTTGGTCTCGTTGCACCGAAATGGCAACCTTTGCCTGATGCCTCGGTACTCCGCGGCTGCGCTTGCCCCCTTTGCACCAAAAAGGAAAGGAGGACGCTGCGCGGGCTGGCACCCGCCTGGCGCCCTGAGTTGTCATGGCTTGCGTCATGGGCACCTCGTGAGGTACCCCGCCTTGATCTCTCCGCCTCCTCGTGAGCCAGCCTGACGAGGCCGTGCCTGAGGAAGCTTCGTGTCGTCCGCCTCGCGAGGCTTGGCCCCTCGCGAGGGTCTTGGGTTTGTGTTGGTGAAGATGGGCCGTGCTGGGCCCCCCTTTGAGCCACGCCGCAGGCCGCAGGTAGGCAAGTCTGGAGTCCCCGTTCCCAGAACGCCGACAAAATACTCTATTTAGTAAAATGAAACTAATAAAAGCATTAAGCTATTGTAAAACATAAGTAATAAAAATTATATTCAAATAATTCTGTGTTAAAACTATTATATATAAAATCATTCGTAAATTAAAATATTTAAATATGAACCTGTGTATTATTTAAGTAATATTTAGTTGACACGAACACTGAAATTATTTATTGAATAAATATTATTATGAATGCTCACGGCTTATATTGAATACAATGATGAATACAAACATTTAATAAATCATTATGAATATTCACTTGTGTATAAACTTTTTTACTCAAGACTTATATTCGAAATATTATAGAATTTAAATATTATACATGAGCTAGTATTCATATGATAATATAAATAAAATTATTAATGTTTTTAATTATACATTTTTTTATAATTCATATATATATATATATGAATATTTTAAAGTAATACATGAACAATTTTGAAAGTAGGTTATTTCCTTTGTATGTACAATATTTATAACACACAAATATCTAAAGCTTATTTTTATTACTAAAATTATAATGGACATACTATCTACAAATTTCTAAAAAAAACCAACCTTGTGCAAAATGGGCTGCACTGGCCATATCTAATTTTAGCTATACGAGGGCCTTTATTCTGGTACATTAACATAGCTTATTCAGATGAACATGTACATGGGTCGGTTGTAGTGGCCAGCGTGTCTTCTTTGGTTCAACAACTGGAGGCCACTCTTTTTTGTGTGTGTTGATTTATTTATTTTTAAATAAGGCAAAAGATTTGCCATTTCATTAATTAAGAGAGAATTATAACATAGTCGGAGGACAACACGAAAATGCGTAGGAGCACTCGGCGACTCACTTCACCGAAATCTCACTCATGAAGTAGCCTCGGGATCCACATCTTCTATAATAGCCAGACTATATTAGAAATTTATAAGGCATGTATCTATGACAGTATTCAGTGTACTGACGAAAAAAGTGGAAGTAAACATAAGCAGTGTAAACTCTTTATCCCAAGGTTGATATTTTTTAATTAGTCGTCATATCTTGAAGCGGCCAAGAATAAAGGATTCACGATATGGAATTCCATTACTAGAATACTCCTAGTTATTACTATAACTTAATAATCCATAAGAAGAATCCACCAAAAGTTAGTAAAGGGTTAGGAACACTAAAGTACATAAAGGATTAGTAATGGAAAATCTAAAACATTAGAGATTTTTGCCCATAAAAGAAATCATAATAAGGACTTGCAATTTGTAGAAATTATCAAGTAGTACTTTCTTCGGATTCCTGTCAGATGCAGTCCACACACGGTCAATTTCCTCAACAACCAGCGCCCAACAAGTCAGTAATCCAATCAATGCTAGCAAGCCTCCCACCCACCGCATTCTTCTCCCCACCAGTCCACCACTCACCTTCTTCCCCATCAATCCTTCCCCTGATTCCTTTCTACAGCTCCTGCACCTTCTTCCCCACTTATGCTTGCTATACATGAAATAGGAAGATCATGTCTGTCCTGACCATGCACCGAGCTTGCCTCGTCCTCCGGAGTCACTGTCGGCGCCCGGCGACACCATGTTTGCCCTGTCCGCTGATATCAAGTCCTGCGTTCTAGGGGCCATCGACAACATGTGAGAAGAAAACCAGGTGGAAGGCTATGACATCCATAATGAGCAAATCGAGGTAGCTGTCGTCCGTGCATGACGCGTTCTATGTCTGCCTTGGGCGCCGACTTCATGTTTCGCGTGACCACGGTCAGCGACAGTGTCGCCGCCGCCGGCATCGCTCTCTAGCACGACTTGAGCTGACCGCTTCCTCTAGCCGCCCGTGCGTCCTTCGTCCTCGTCGCCGTCAAGCATGGAATGGTCGTCGTTCCCGTCCTGCTCATCTAGTCTCCATGAATTAATGCAATGTAGCCCTGTTTGCATCTAGTCTCCATGAATTAATGCGATGTGGCCCTGCTTGCAGTGTGCACATATTAAATGGCAATGCACATGCACGAATTGTACCGGTGTACTACGTCTCAGTCAGGTATTCACATATAAAGAAAACATTTCGTCATAAGACACACGCATCCCAAGCTAGCATGGGAGCGGGCGTGATTTCAGTATGCTGCGTCGCCGAGTGCTCTTAGCGCGCTTCCGAGGACAACAACCATACAATGGCAAAGATAAAGCAACTACTCACGGTGTAAAATTACATCAAGCCCTTTGGCACCTGCCAAAGCCCACAGGGCCGCCTCATCCATAATATTTTCCACGAGAATCATCAAAGGCGCGGAAGCGTTCCGGAAGACCCTAGCATTCCTCTCCTTCCAAAGTTCCCAAGAGATAAGTATAAGGAGGGAGGCCATCCCTTTTCCGTTAGGTGAGCGTGTAAGAACAATCTCAGTCCACCAATGCCTGACACTTTGCATAGCCGCCCAGTCAGCTGTGACAATATTGCTCAGTCCGGTCCTCGCCTTTAACGCATTCCAACCTGCAACCGAGAATCGGCATTAGAATAGGAGATGCGCCACTGACTCCTGGGCTTGGCTACAAAGGGGACACAAATCGCAGCTTGGCCACCCTCTCCGTTGTAGCCTATCTGTCGTCCATACTCTGTTGTGAATGATCAACCAAGCGAAGAACTTGCATTTTGGTGTAGCCCAGACTTTCCAAACGGTCTTTAGAAGTGGTGTGGAGGTGCACCCCTCGAACTGTAGCGAATAGGCCAATGAAGTGGAGTAGATACCGTGCTCTGTAAGTTTCCAAATGACCGTGTCATTCGTGGCTTGATCTGAGGTTATCCCATCCAACTTCTCCCAAAGGATGGTAAACTCCTGTATGTGCCCGGCGGAAATGCCATTTGCCATGTCAACTTGCGAAATCCATAGATCATCAGTGAGGGCCTTCCTGACATAGCAATCTTTCTTTTTGGAGATCTTAAAGATTTTAGGGGTGATGTCCATCGGCATGTGACCATCAAGCCAGGGGACATCCAGAAGCAAGCCTTATCTCCGTTTCCAACCACGACCCTCGTTGTTGGCGCGAAAAGGTCCTTATCAGCCTTAGTGCAAGGGGTGCCTAACCCAACCCACAACTTTGGCTGCTCCGCCCACTCGTTCCAAAGCCACCTCAAGTGGAGGGCAGTGGCAAATTTGTCAAGGCTTAGGACGCCCAGACCGCCCATAGCTTTAGGACTGCAAACTCTGTCCCAATTGATTTTACACTTGCCACCAGTGACTTTGTCGCAACCGGCCCAAAGGAATGCACGTCGTAAGGCATCAATGAGCTTCATCACCTCCGTTGGCAGGATCAGTGAAGTAATGTTGTAGATAGCTATGGTGGTGAGAACCGCCTTGACCAGAACATCCCTCCCAGGGGCTGCCATGAGGTGGCCAATCCAAGGGGCGAGCCTGCGCGCAACTTTGTCCTCCAAAGGCAATAAATGAACCGCCTTAAGTCTCTTCACCGATAGTGGCAGCCCCAAGTAAGTCATGGGGAAACTTGTGAGTTTGGCGGGGAAGAGCTGCAGGATTTCAGGAAGATCAAGGCCAGCACATCGAATTGGGGCCACCAGACTCTTACCAAAGTCGCCTAAGATGGAGGCAAAGTAGGAGACGTCCTCCTTGATGGGCTTCACAAAAACGGCTGCATCATCCGCATAGAGGAAGGCACAGAGAGTTGAGGTATTTCTTCTGATGGGATGTAGTTTGCCTTGGACCATGGCCTTGTTGAGAATGTGGTGCAGGGGATCGATGGCAAGCACAAAAAGAAGCGGAGACATCGGTTCTCCTTGCCACAAACCCTTCCCATGCCTAATAGGGTCTCCGCCCATGCCGTTGAGTAACACTCTCGAGGTAGCCGAGGTGAGGAGCGCCAAGACCCAGCCTCTGAAGCGCGCGGGGAAGCCAAGATGCTGAAGAAGATCCATTAAGTAGTCCCATCTCACGGAATCAAAGGCCTTCTTGATATCAAGACTGAAAAGCAACATAGATGTCTTGCCTCGATGCATCTTAGACAAGAGCTTTGCCACGTCATGAATTAGACTTATCGGTCTAAAGTCGGAAATATCCTCAGCGCCATCTTTCTTGGGGATTAAAGTGATGTTGGCTGAATTTAGCCAATGTAAATTGGTGGCATGAAAATTGGAGAAATGGTTGATAGCAGCCATGACATCGACCTTGATAACATCCCAACACGCCTTGAAGAACGCACCCGTGAACCCATCCGGCCCAGGCGCCTTATCGCATGGTGAATCAAAGACGGCCTTCCTAGCCTCATCCATGGTGAATGGAGCCCCAATGTCACTAAGATCACAATCTGGAGTGGGGATACAATCCCAATTAAAGTCCTTATGCCTTCTGGGTCCCTTCTTGATGACGAAGGAGAAGTGACTGTGGATAATAGCCTTCTTGCGGTTGTGGTCGGTCACCCACCCCGCATTGTGCTTGAGGCGGTGGATAAAAATTTTCCTTCACCGACGGTTGATTCGGAGGTGAAAATACTTAGTGTTTGCGTCCCCCTTTTTAATGTTTGTTATTCTAGAGATCTGTCGCTTTCGATCTTTTTCAAGCACCGCCAAGCCAACCACCCTCCTCTTTAGCCTCTTCCTAAGTTTAAACTCCTACGGGCTCAGAGACCTTGAATCTTGCGTGATATCGAGGCGAAGGCTGACCTCCAAGGCCATATGAACTTGAACCTTCATGTTGGAGAAGAGGGACTTGCTCCATGCCTTCAGTCTGACACTAGTTTTCTTTAGTTTGTGATGTAGGATATAGTATGGCTCAACATGATTGTGTCCTTCATTCCACGCATCTTGGACAGTTGTCAAGAAGCCTGTCATCTTGATCCAGAAATTTTCAAAGCGGAAGCATTTAGAGCGCTTCGGCCCATTCACGTTTGCAAGCAGAAGAGGGCAGTGGTCAGAGAGGGAGGATGATAAGGCATGCAGTATGTGGGAGCTGAACTCTAAGTCCCAATCTTCATTGCAAAAAAAAAAAGCTATCAAGCTTGCTCAAAGTGTGTTGATTTTCATTCTGTAATAACAGATGACACATGGTTCAATACGTACAAACTCATAATCTGCATCAAACATATGAAAAATGAATGGCGGAGTGGCTAGGCATTAGACATCTATATCAATATCTATATCTATATCTATATCTATATCTATATCTATATCTATCTATCTATACCTACTATTAAAGGGAATAGGTATTCTTGGTTTGGTCATAATATTCTTTGTCCTTTCGAATGTGGTATTTTTTTCGTTTACAATGCGACCTACGTAATTTTCGTCCTTCATGGGCCGCTGGGGTTATTTTTACGTTCGTTCGTGATTTTCTCGAACGGCTGGGCCGGCTCATGAAGATAGTGATAGGCTGCAATGACATACTGTAGCTTCAAAAAAATTTCATCCTTCATGGGCCGCTGGGGTTAATTTTTACGTTCGTTCGTGATTTTCTCGAACGGCTGGGCCAGCCCATGAAGATAGTGATAGGCTGCAATGACATACTGTAGCTCCAAAAAAAGGTGCCCTTGTGGGGAACAAACCCAGGACGTGATATAAGAAACATCATACTCCAACCAGTTGACCTACCAAGCTTCACGGTTTACAAAGCAGTGCAAAGTATTAAGAGCCAATCTGCAGTGCAGATACTAATATTTTTTAAATTTCGGTTGCAACAGTTTTTGAAAAAAATACCAGAATGTTTTGTGAAGCACAAACACTTTTAAAAAAATAAACATATTTTTGAAAAACAAGAACATTTTCCGAAAATCATGAACAACTTTTTCAAACAGGAACATTTTTTAAAATCCAAAACAAAAGGTGGAAACGCAAACATTTTTTGAAACACGCAAAAAAAATTGGGAACACAAAGAAAAATTGAGACGCTGGAAAATAAATTGAAACATGATTTTTTTTAATTTGAACAATTTGTGGGACAGGAACATTTTTTTGAAATTCCAATAGAAAGTCTGAAAAGTTGTGAAAATTTTGAACAAAAGCATTCCAAACAATTTTAGAAAAAGCAAACAAAATTTTAAAACATGTCTTTTAACACATTTTCAAACAAATTTAGAAATGGGAACATTATTTGAAACCCCTGAAAATGAAAACATGAGCATTTTTAAGATTTGTGAACAATCTCTGAAAACAGGAACATTTCCTGAAATTCTGAAAATTTTAAAAAAGTTGTGAAAAAATAGGACAAAACCATTCCGAACTTACTTTGAAAAACACGAACATTTTTTGAAAATCCAAAACATTTTTTAATTTATGTACAAATACGAAAACACGAACATCTTTTGAAAAATTTAAAAACGCGAACATTTTTTTAGATAGAAGAGGATTCGCTTGAATATTTATTCCAGCTCGCTTTGATCCACAAGAATCCACCATTTTATATACGCCGAATAGTTGTTGAGTAATCATCAAGCCCAACAAAGGGTATGGTGCAGGAGTGGAGGGATTAAGGTTGGCTCTAATTAAATGAAGTTGTTGGAATAGAGCCTGGCGAAAGAATTAAATGTTGACTCTAAACGGAAATGTGGGAAGTATAGCTGGATTGTAGGCTCGGGATGTGCTTGCATGTCCGATGGAGTGTATGGTATAGCTGAATCTAACTAACAAAAGATATAAGATATCTGGTTGGAGTGGTATATATAGCTGGTGAGTGATGGCTGAATCTTAATGCGCACTAACAAAACAACCCATGAGATGTGTGCAACACGAGAGATGCTGCTGCCTTCTTTGCATGGGATCAATCGGGTCTCGCTCGCAAACTACTTAAAAAGAAAAAAGAAGAAAACGACCTGCCGCCAGCTTTGATTTTTGGGCGGCATGTTAACCTTTTCAATGTGCAAGGGAATGTTTTTATTTCTCGGTGTTTTTGCCGCTATCAAGTTTTACTTTTTTGAAAATAAATACTCGGTTAATCTACATGTAACTTTCGATCAAGCATTGTTGCTGCAAACGGCATACACAACAGTTTTAGGCCCGCTGCTCTTGCTCAAAGCAGAACACAATGTTGGAAGGCCAATTGCTTGCTACATCCGGAAGCAACTCAATGTAACACCAGTTGCCGCTATTATTTTTCTATTGGAAAGTTGGACCGCCATGCTGCAAAACCATTACATAAACGATTCCAAGACAACAAGGCATATGGACAACATAGCAAAGCCGACCACATGGACACAACAAGGATGACCGCCATTGGTACAAGTCGGACACGTGTCGTAGCGAGGTCAATCAGTGTGCTACAAGTTTGGGGTGTGGAGGTGTAAAGCTAACTAAGTGTAGATGTTATGATTATAAAGAGAATTAATTAATCCTTAGCACCCGTGTTAAGGGTTGTTGCGTGATTAATGTTTGATTGATATGCATTTCTTTTAAAGCTTGATGTGTGTCTCTTTGTCGTGTGATACCTTCTGAAAATTATCATGTCACATCGGTGAACATGCTAATTTTCACTCTCATTACAACGCACGGGCATATATGCTAGTATGAAAAATGAATGGCGGAGTGGCTACACACTTGTTATGCAAATTTTGGTCGCGTGTTCGATACATGGCGCAACCATTTTTTATGTTATTTTTCGCAGTACGGCTGTTGGCTTTTCTGCAAGAAAAAATGCGAAGGGGTTTTGTGTAAATGCGTTGCGGTGGTTGTCTTTTCTTGAGAATAAAAAAGGTGTTTTCTGCAAAAATAACGTCATCCAGGCACTATTACTCATTGACAGATAGGGTCATACACATCAATACATCCACATATGCATTTTGTGACTGTATGTGCACGCTTGAATCAAGTTAAGTGACTGAAAATCCGTGTTTTTAAAGTTCTAGCACCAAACTGAATATTGAACGCAAGTTCTAGTACTATTTGTGTTTTACTTTGTTTCAAATTAATTTGACATGAATTTGATATTATTTATTTTGGATTAATTGCACCGAACATACTAAAATATGTTTTTATATGAAGAATGCCAAAAATCTTAGGCACCAGTTTTAGAGCACGATTCTTTCTGGCGCCCAAAAGTCTTTCATCTCTTCACCTAAAACCATTAGGGCACCAAATTTTATATTATAACCCCTTTTCTTAAAAAATAGTATTTTCATAAAACTGATATTGTAATAGCAACATGCACTTTTCCACCGCCAGCCCGTATATTTGCATTTGTTCCAGTTTTCGGGGTTTTCGGGTCGGAACAGATGCACTAAATTTCCCTCGGCCCGTAAAAAATATACGGGCGATCCGCAAAGCGCCGCGTCCGCCCCTATATCTGCGCAGGAGGGGGGGTAGGGTTCCCGTCTTGGATAAGCTCCGCCCCCTTTGCCGCAATCCTCTCCCCTCCGCCACCTTCATTTCGTTTCTCTGACGACTGATTCCGGCCTTTTTTGCCCTCTCCAGCGCAGATCCATGGTGGGAGGTGCTCGGGGACGTGGGGGAGGTGGCGGGTCGCCGCCGCACAAGCGCCCCCGCCACAACACGGAGGCCGGCGACTCCAGCCGGCCCACCGTCGAGCCATGGTGCTAGGCGCAGGTGCGTCAACGCGGCACGCTCTTCCGCAACGGTGGCCGGAGCACGTGGAACCACTTCAACGAGCTTGGCGAGCAGCTATGGCCGACCACCAAGAGGCTCCGCGGCGCGGAGATCGAGCACCACACCGCGAAGGAGGCGGTGAAGGCCGGTGGAGAGGGAGCTGCCGAACTCCTCGAGGCGGCGAAGAAGTACCATCTCGCCAACATCTTCTACCGGTCGGCATGCGAGTACTGTCTCAACGTGTCGTGAGCCGCCGCCCTGACGTCATGCTAGCTTTTGTTATCTATGGTTTTAGTTTATTATTTTTACTTTTTTAAGAATCAATGTTTTTAGTTTAGAGTTAATGATTTTCGGTGTGTTCCGGACAAACCATATAGCAGGAACAAAAACTATGTTGAAGTTTCTAAATTTAGTGCACGGTTTGCGATAGTTGTTCCGTGTGTCTGGAATGAACCGCCCGTATCGTTTAGGGAAAACTATAGGCTGCGTTTGGCTGCTCGGTATTTTTGGAGTTTTAGGAGAATACTATGGTTTTTCTAGAAACTTTGATTTTAAATACTTTGACGTGTTTGGCGTGGACAAATACTGCAGTTTTATAAACCATAGTATATCTAAAACCATGGTTTTTTTGCTGTATTTGAAAAAGAGTTCCCAACCTCTTTTTTCTAAACTGAGAAACGCTCGCTTCTTCCTACCATCATCATCTTCCATTCCCCCATCTCGTCCACAACCACGAAATCAAGATTACCATCTGGGTCCGTTGTTCTCTTCATCATTGACTATTGTGCTAGTGCAACAAGGGGCAGCATGTACGTTAGATTGTGCTAGACGTTTGATCCTATCGAATGCTGCACGTACACAGTACACATACGAAATGATATAGCGCTGACTGAGAACACACTCACGCGTGCGAGGGCTTAGATCATGGGGCAGATCGGTTGATACTTAGAGCATAGTGGTACACAGCCGGCTAAGCTAGCAGGCCAATCGAATTCCATGCGGCCGAAGGTACAACATAACTCTGATCTTAACGCCTAGGAGAGAGGACGTGCGCTGCCCAAGCGACCCGACCCCGCCTCCCTCTTCGATTACCGGCCGATCAGTCTCATTCACCTGATCGCGAAGCTCTTTGCCAAGGTCCTCTCGCTTCGGTTGGCACCGCGTCTTGGCGAACTCGTCTCCCCCAACCAGAGCGCTTTCATCGCTGGTAGAAGCGCCCACGACAACTTTCTCCTCGTCCAGCAGACCGCGCGGCAGCTGCATCAGCTCAAGCACCCTCGTGTCCTCCTCAAGCTCGACATTGCACGCGCCTTTGATTCGGTCTCCTGGCCGTTCCTGCTCCAGGTGCTTCAGCATATGGGCTTCGGCCCAAGGTGGCGCGAGTGGATCTCCATTTTGATCTCGACAACCTCGACGCGCGTCTTGATCAACGGCACGCCGGGCCCCCTCATCCCGCACGGCCAAGGCCTCCGTAAAGGTGACCCGGTGTCCCCCATGTTGTTCGTGCTGGTCATTGACACGCTCAACACGCTGCTCCAGTTCGCCGTGCAGTCCGGTATTCTCAAGTGGCTCACACGCAGGCATGCTCCGTCGAGCGTTTCTCTCTTCGCTGACGACGTGATTATCTTTTGCCACCCTGATAGGTCCGAGCTCTCCACGATCAATTCTCTGCTCGATCGTTTTGGCACTGCCTTGGGCTTGCGCACCAACTTTGCTAAGTGTCTGGCCGCTCCAATCCAGTGCTCCGCCGATGATGCGAGCGCCGTCGGCGCGGCCCTCGCCTGTCCTATGGTGCCCTTCCCCATCCAATACCTGGGTCTCCCCCTCTCTCTCAGGAAAGTGCCCACCTCCCACTTGCTACCCCTGATTGAGAAGCTCACCCGCAAGCTCGCTACCTGGAAAGCTGCCCTGCTCAACCGTGGTGAGCGGCTTAATCTCGTTCGGCAAGTCTTGAGCGCCATGCCTGTCCACATCATCCTTGCCATGGCCCTCTCCCCCGCCATCCTCAAGCAGGCCAACCGCATCCTTCGCGACTTCCTCTGGCACGGAAGAAAGGACGCGCGCGCTGGCTCCTGCTTAGTCAGCTGGGCACGGGTCTGTCGCCCGATCGAGCTGGGAGGTCTTGGCATCCGCGACCTTCACCGCACAGGCATCTCTCTCCGAATTCGATGGCTATGGCTTCGGGCCACCGATCCTTCTCGGCCGTGGTCTCACCTCCAGCTCCCACGCGACCCTAAGGCGCTCCAATTCTTCCGGGCTTCCACGTCGTGGACCATCGGGGATGGCAACACCTGCCATTTCTGGGTTGATCCGTGGCTGGATGGGCAACCACTCCTTGATAGCGCCCCTGCCCTAGTGACGTTGGTCCCCCCGCCGCGACCGGCGATCCCGCACGGTGGCCTAGGCGCTTTCCAACTGATGCTGGATATCTGACATCCAAGGCCCCCTTGGCCCTGCTGCTGCTGTTGAATATGTTGGGCTTTGGCGCCGCCTACAGCTCGTCGAGCTCACCCCGCGCCTGGATCTGCTTCGTTGGCGCTGGACTGATAACGGTGTCTACTCTGCCTCCTCCTGCTACAACGCCCTATTCCACGGCTCCACGGCCTTTGAGTTTTGGCGCCTCACCTAGCACACCAGCGCCCCCATTTCTGTGCAGTTCTTCATTTGGCTAGCATCCCTCAACCGATGCTGGTCGGCTAACCGTCTGGCCCGGTGCGGCCTGCCGCACGAACCGGCGTGCATCTTCTGTTGCCAGGAACCCGAAACGTTCCACCACATTGTTGGGGATCATAGCAGAAATTTAAAATTTTCTACGCATCACCAAGATCAATCTATGGAGTAATCTAGCAATGAGGGGAAGGGGAGTGCATCTACATACCCTTGTAGATCGCTAAGCGGAAGCGTTACTAGAACGCGGATGAGGTAGTCGTACTCGTAGCGATTCAGATCGTGGTCGATTCCGATCTAAGCGCCGAACAACGGCGCATCCGCGTTCAACACACGTGCAGCCCGGTGACGTCTCCCATGTCTTGATCCAGCAAGGAGAGAGGGAGAGGTTGGGGAAGACTCTTTTGGAGATACCCGTACTGCACCTTTATAGCCACCTAGTTACGTTGTGGCGTTTGGTACACCCAAAGCATTCCTACGGTATCCGGGAGTTGCACAATCTCATGGTCTAAGGAAATGATACTTGACATTAAAAAAGCTTTAGCAGACGAACTATACGATCTTGTGCTAGGCTTAGGATTGGGTCTTGTCCGTCACATCATTCTCCTAATGATGTGATCCCGTTATCAACGACATCCAATGTCCATGGTCAGGAAACCATGACCATCTATTGATCAACGAGCTAGTCAACTAGAGGCTTACTAGGGACATGTTGTGGTCTATGTATTCACACATGTATTACGATTTCCGGTTAATACAATTATAGAATGAACAATAGACAATTATCATGAACAAGGAAATACAATAATAACCATTTTATTATTGCCTCTAGGGCATATTTCCAACAGTCTCCCACTTGCACTAGAGTCAATAATCTAGTTCACATCACTATGTGATTGCAATGAATCCAACACCCATGGGGTTTGTTCATATCTTGCTTGTGAGAGAGGTTTATTAGTCAATGGGTTTGAACCTTTCAGATCCATGTGTGCTTTACAAATCTCTATGTCATCTTATAGATGCAGCTACCACACGCTACTTGGAGCTATTCCAAATAACTGTTCTACTATGCGAATCCGGTTTACTACTCAGAGTCATCCGGATTAGTGTCAAAGTTTGCATCGACGTAACCCTTTACGACGAACTCTTTTACCACCTCCATAATCGAGAAAATTCCTTAGTCCACTAGTTGCTAAGGATAAGTTCGACCGCTGTCATGTGATCCATTCCTGGATCACTCTTGTACCCCTTGACTGACTCATGGCAAGGCACACTTCAGGTGCGGTACACAGCATAGCATACTGTAGAGCCTACGTCTAAAGCATAGGGGACGACCTTCGTCCTTTCTCTCTCTTCTGCCGTGGTCAGGTCTTGAGTCTTACTCAATATTCACACCTTGTAACACAGCTAAGAACTCCTTCTTTGCTGATCTATTTTGAACTCCTTCAAAATCTTGTCACGGTATGTATTCATTCGAAAGTACTATTAAGCGTTTTTTGATCTATCCTTATAGATCTTGATGCTCAATGTTCAAGTAGCTTAATCCAGATTTTCCATTGAAAAACACTTTTCAAATAACCCTGCATGCTTTCCAGAAATTCTACATCATTTCTGATCAACAATATGTTAACAACATATACTCATCAAAAATTCTATAGTGCTCCCACTCACTTCTTTGGAAATACAAGTTTCTCATAAACTTTGTATAAACCCAAAATCTTTGATCATCCCATCAAAGCGTACATTCCAACTCCGAGATGCTTACTCCAGTCCTTAGAAGGATTGCTGGAGCTTTGCATACTTGTCAGCATCTTTCAGGATTGACAAAACCTTCTGGTTGTATCACATACAACCTTTCCTCAAGAAAAATGTTGAGGAAACAATGTTTTTACATCCTATCTGCAAGATTTTATAAATAATGCAGTAACTGCTAACATAATTCCAACAGACTCTTAGCATCGCTACGAGTGAGAAAGTCTCATCGTAGTCAACTCCTTGAACTTGTCGGGAAACATCTTAACGACAAGTCGAGCTTTCTTAATGGTGACACTTACCATCATTGTCTGTCTTCCTTTTAAAATCCATCTGCACCCAACAGCCTTATGACCATCAAGTGGTCCTTTCAAAGTCTATACTTTCTTTTATACATGGATCCTCTCTCGGATTTTATGGCCTCGAGCCATTCTTCGAAATCTGGGCCCACCATCACTTCTCCATAGCTCGTAGGTTCATTGTTGTCTAACAACATGACTTCCAAGACAGGATTACGTACCACTCCGAAGCAGTATGCATCCTTGTCGACCTATGAGGTTTGGTAGTGACACTACTAGGGAAAACGTTATACACAGAACTTTAGTAGTAGCGCTTGTTAAAAGAGCACGCTACTGCTAGATAGCAGTAGCGCATGCAAAATAAGCGTGCTGCAGATGGACATATATCAGTAGCGCGTCTCACCGAAAACTCGCTACTACTAAAATTCCAATCACTTAACCGATGGGCTACACATAGTAGTAGCGATTTTCCAAAAACCGCGCTACCGCTAATAAACTTATAGCAGTGCGTTTATGTGTAAATCGCTAACGAAAAGAAAATGAAATGAAAAACAAATAGAGAAGTAAATGAAAATGAAAGAAATAGAAAAAAGAGAAAGGAAAAATATAAAATGTAAATAAAAATAAATGAAAAGGGGAAAAATGATGAAGACGTAGCAGTAGCGCGCTCTCTGAAACGCGCTATAACTAACTTAGCTATAGCGTGTTTTATGTAACGCGCTACCGTTACTTTTGACTTAAGAAAAAACGGTTTCCCCCCGGCCACCACTTCTCCCCCAAATCGGTGCCGCGCTCATCCTCACGGCCGCCGCCCGAGGCCGCCCAGCCTCACTGCCGCCGCCTCTCGGGCCGCCCTCGACCTCACCGTCGCCTCCCTCGACCTCACCGCCGCCGCCCTCGACCTCACCGCCCCCGAGCCCACCAAGACTGCCGTGTCCCGATCCTGAGCCCGCCCACCCCGCCCATACCTCCGTCGCCAAGCACCTCCCCGCCACCATCTCTCCCCTCTCTGTAAGCCCCCCAACCCATCCTTTTTAGTTAATAGATGTTAATGTTAAGTAGTAGATAATGTTGATGTTTTTTAGTTAGGGTAATAATATACGATGTTAAGTAGTAGATAATGTAGATGTTAATTAGTTCAGTAGGGTTTAGTTTTTGAATTGAGTTTGTTTAACTAGATGTTAATTAGGGCAGTAGGGTTTAGTTTAGAGTAAAGTTTAGTTCAGTAGTTAACTAAATATAATCTATATTTGGTTTTTGAATTGAGTTTGAGAGAGCATGTATGATTTGTGTAGATTTTCTTGAAGTGTCAAATGCTATAGGACATGCAAATTTGAAGTGGTCAGGATATATGCAAATTCCTCAATTGTGTTTGCCCATGTTTCGATTGTGCCCAAGTGGCCTTTTGTTGTTTCTAGGGAATGAAGCTGAGTGGCTTATGTTTTGCCGGAATGTTGATTCATTTCCGTTCTGGCAAATTTCAGGTTCTCGATTTGTCCACTTTTTAGCAAAGGCCATGCTGAAATTTTCCGTGAATTTCGGCATGACTTGTGCTACAAACTAGGACATATCGAGTGCCCGGGATTTGCCGCACCAGGAAGGAGTCAATGTTCCTGCAAAACATAGGCCTTTTGTATGCCATTATTCATTTTATTAGGTCTAGAATTAATTTACTAGATTTAATCATAGGAAACATGGCTAGCAACGATGAAGGACAGGGTTCTGGTGATTGCGACGACGTCTACCGGGCGGCAGACGAATTTTTTAGCCTTGCCGACGATCAACCGGTGGCATCGGGGACTGAGACCGACACGCAGACCGGTGCTGAGACTGAGACCGGCGCTGAGACTCAGACCGGCATCGAGACCAGCGCTGAGACTGAGACCGGCGCTGCCTCGGGGAGCGGAGCCGGTGTAGAACAGAAAGCAAAGAGGCAACGGCTTCCTAACAAACTGAAGACTACTAGACTGGTGGTCACGGAGGTGGACGACGGCAATTTTGAGCCAAAGGCGCCCGAGGAAGCGCGTCGATGCTACGACAATCAAATAGGCTGCATCGTACGGACAACCGCCACCATCAACGATGAGAAACTAACGAAGATAGAAAATATGAGGAGCTCCCTCCTAAAGAAGTTTCACCAGATATTCTTGTTCCCGGGCCGGAATGAGAAGGATTATGAAGATCCAGATGAGGTCCCGGCAATGAAGAAGATAAACAAACACGCCATGACTAAGTTTAGCAACGCGTTGGCCGCCTGGAAAAATTGAGTGAAAGCAAAGATCATCGACAAGAAGGAACCCTACTCCGAGATTGTAAAGGATAATCCGACAATCACGGAAGAGCACTTTCAAATATTCAAGGAGGCTTGCGAGGCCGAAGCTGCAAAAAAAAGTCTCAGTACATGAAGGGGCTTCAAGAGAGGAACATTGGGAGCCACCACCTCGGAAGCCGTGGTTACGGCAGAAAGAGGTCCAAATGGGCCAAGGAGGACGCGGAAGCCGCGAGTCTTGGCATCCCAGACCCCTTGGCGGATTTCACCGTCCCGCAGGAGCGTGACGTCCTCAGGGCCTGGCACCGTTGGGACCCAGTGAACAAGGTTTACGAGACAACACCGGTCATTACGGAGTTCATGAGACTGCTGGTAATTTTAGTTTCTGATCAATTCGACTGCACACGTTAGTCATATTTGTAAACGATCCTTGTGCCTTTTGCAGAGAGGGCAGCACCGGATTGCGGCCGAAAGCGACTCGCCGTCTGAGGCATTGGTGAGGCCCAAGTGGGACACTCCATTCAACCGGGCGTTGAACATATTGAAACGACAACCGGTGGATACTTGACCGTCGTATGGACGCGTGCACGGTGTCAGAGACGGCGCCACGTGGAAGAAGTACTACCGTGAGACCACGGAGGAGAGAAAGGAAAGACGGAGGTTAACTGAAGAAAACATCGACAAGAAGGTTGAGATTGCGGTTGAGAAGAAATCATCTCAAACAGTCGCAACAGCGGTATCTGCCGCAAAACAGGTGGTTGCAGATTTGTCTACTTCCTTGGTGACGGGCGTTATCACTTGGACAAGGAAAAATCCAGAAAAAAAATGCAGAGGACTTTTCCCTTGCCGACTTCTTGGGGAGCAGCTCGACTAGCGTTGCACCAGCACCTGCTCCCGCACCGGCTCCCACACCTGCTCCCGCACCGGACGTGCTCGGTGGTGCTTCATCTTTGGCTGAGCTCGACGCCCTCACGGTATCTGTCACACCGGCCCCCTTCAATATAAATGTATAATCTCTCGTTTTCGTTGCCTTTCGGATGTCTCACGTCGCAGACTTTTCTTTGCAGGCCGACGAAACCCCGTGCACCATATTGTACACCATCGGCGACCAGAAGGTGGACGTGGGGAAGGCGACGATAATGAAGCCAAAGGAACCATTGTTCCACAGCCGGCCGATCCCCCCGAACGTCTTCAAGGTTTCCGTGGCCAGTGTCAAACCGGGCCACGAGAATTTGCCTCCTCCAATACTAGCGGGGGATGACGACGAGACACCGCGGCGGCTTGGTGATTGTTGCAATGGGTGGGTGCTGTTGTGGCCAAAGAGTCTGCTTCGTCTGGAGGCGGCCAGGAGCACACCCACGAGCACGCAGCCTCAGCAAGGTATGAACATCAACACCCCACCTACCCAATTAGCGTCAGGTGTCGGGTTGGGTGATAGCGGATGGGGTAAGGAGGAGGCTCCATTAGTCGCTGATGACGTTGCCATGGATGAGGATGAGGACGACGATGGTGCTGAACAGTATGTCTATACTGGCGCCTCCTCAGGGTTTGAGCGTCATGAGTCGATGCCTGAATTGCCGTCTCAACATATTATGGATGACCTTCCGGTAGTAAAGAAGTCTAGGAAGAGAGCGAGGAAAGGCAAAAAAGCTGATTCTATGATCCAGCCGCCTCAGCAGCCTCGGCTTCAGGGCCGTATAGATATCCTCGATGCAGATAAATGACATATCCCCGGTCAACCAATCCTACCTGAAACAGCGCTACGGGTCAGATTCGGCGATCTAAGGAGACTTCATGACGATGTGCTGCGGGTAGAGAAAAGCCTCATCGCCTCGAAAAATCCAGGATACCCACTCTACGTGGTTAACGTTCCGCGGCAAATGTCGTACATCGACAGCTTTCCCGCGGATAAGTTCTTCCTCCGATTCGATTACATATTCGACATGTTTCACGTGAAGAAGCTGGATTTTACGTTTGTCCGCCTTTATGCCTTGCACATGAACTACATCATCGGGCTTGAGCAGATATCTAATATCTGTGTCACTGACCCGTACTACATGCACGAGGGCTTCTTGGGAGTCTGCGCAAAGCACCATGAATACGCGAGGGATTACATCGTCACTTTCATGCTCGCCAATAAGGACAAGGAGGCGATTCTCGTGCCTTATCATCCCATGTAAGTCATCCGCGTTGCTATCCTTCCTTTGATTTCAATCATTCATTTGCACGGTGGAGGCTAATTAATTTGAGGTGTACTTATTTTGCGCAGCGGCAGGCGCGCCGTCCTCATCATCCTCTACCCCCGATTCTCCCACGCTCTTTACTTGGACTCGTCGAAGAACATTCACAAAAAGGATTACACCCACATCAAGGATGTTCTAGATAGTGCTATGTTTTACTACCAAGCAAGGGGTGGAGAGGTAAGGGACAAGAAGACAAGGGGCGGCAGGGCCGCCTTCTGCCATAAGACCGACTTCTGCTGCATCCAGCAACCGAACGATTCTCTTAATGATGGATTCTATGTCCTACACCACATGCTGGAGTACAGATGGGATCACCAGAACCTTCACATGTCACCTAGATCCGGTGATGCCCATATTTTGCAATGGGCAAAGGACATAGGAGATATCGAGGATCATCGACTTCGAGCTGAGTTCTATAACATCCAACGCGAACTTGCCCAAATCATCATGAAGGAGGTCGTCGGAAAAACAGGGATGTTCTACGGAGAAGGACAAATGTCGCGGGAAGACGTCCGAACATGGATAGCCTCTCAGCGTCTCGACATGAAGCCTTTCACTAAGCTCAAGGACTATCTCCCTGACTTGGATGGATGGAACGACATGTTGGAGTGATTGTCGATATATGACAATGTGTCCGTTTAGTCCATACTTTCTGTATGACGAAACTTTGAGTTATGCACGGTGAAACTTTATTTGTGATGTAATTAAACCGTCCTCCTCCTCGACTAGCGAAAATCACTCTAGTTAGGGCATTTTGGGGTACGATGAACTTTGTTATTTATGCTTATAATATGTTGTTTCTATTTTTGCCAAGTCTGTCTCTTTCTGTTGATCAACTATATATGTTGCATATCATCGACTCATGTGACGATGCAGGCGCATAGATCATAGATGGCGAAGAAGTGCTATGCCAGGAGTATATATACGACAAGTGGCCGGAGTGTCAGGCCCAGGTGTACCGGTTTCCGGTTTCCGAGCGACAGGCAGTAGTTAGTTTAGGTTCACGCTAATGCGAGAGAGGGGTACGAACTCATGTACTCAAAGTGATAGCTCTTCTCGCGTATATCATTGTTTAGATGGATGACGATGTATTTGCAAGTAATCAAGACTTGTATCGCTATTTTCGAGATGATGACGAGAGACCACTTTGTGTTGGATGATGATTATGATGAGACTATTTGTATGTATATGCTATGATTACATCTGTGGTCTCGCAGGCATTTGTATGTGTATCATGATGACATTTGTATGTGCTAAAGATTCTTCTATAAAGCCTGTTCAAATACAAAACAAATATGCCGAAAAAACAAAAAAACTACTACAATTAGCAGTAGGAGTGGAGAAAAGTTAGCGGCAGCACGGTAGTAGCAGTAGAGCGCACGGAAGAAGCGCGCTATAGCTATTAGCAGTAGCGAGCTTCCACTAAGCGCGCTGCTGCTACACTTGTGTAGCAGTAGCGCTGGTGAGCCCGCGCTACTGCTATGTGTTAGCCTTATTAGTAGCGCTGGTCTGCGCGTTATTGATACACCTAAAACCCGCGCTGCTGCTAGCCTTTTCCCTAGTAGTGTGACTTGATCCGAAGTTTCATGATCACTATCATAAGCTTCCACTTCAATTGGTGTAGGTGCCACAGGAACAACTTCCCGTGCCCTGCTACACACTAGTTGAAGTGACGGTTCAATAACCTCATCAAGTCTCCACCATCCTCCCACTCAATTCTTTCGAGAGAAACTTTTTCTCGAGAAAGGACCCGTTTCTAGAAACAATCACTTTTACTTCCGGATCTGAAATAGGAGGTATACCCAACTATTTTTGGGTATTCTATGAAGATGTATTTATCCGCTTTGGGTTCGAGCTTATCAGCCTGAAACTTTTTCACATAAGCATCGCATCCCCAAACTTTTAAGAAACGACAACTTAGGTTTTTCTAAACCATAGTTCATACGGTGTCATCTCGACGAAATTGCGTGGTGCCCTATTTAAAGTGAATGCGGTTGTCTCTAATGCCTAACCCATAAACGATAGTGGTAATTCGATAAGAGACATCATGGTATGCACCATATCCAATAGGGTGCAGTTATGATGTTCGTACACACCATCACACTATGGTAGTCCAGGCGGTATTAGTTGTGAAACAATTTCCACAATGTCTTAATTGTGTGCCAAACTCGTAACTCAGATATTCATCTCTATGATCATATCATAGACATTTTATCATCTTGTCACGACGATCTTCAACTTCACTCTGAAATTACTTAAACCTTTCAATAATTCAGACTTGTGTTTCATCAAGTAAATATACTCAGCATCTACTCAAATCATCTGTGAAGTAAGAACATAACGATATCCACTGCGTGCCTCAGCACTCATTGGACTGCACACATCAAAATGTATTACTTCCAACAAGTTGCTTTCTTGTTCTATCTTACTAAAAACGAGGCCTTTCATTCATCTTGCCCATGTGGTATGATTTGCATGTCTCAAGTGATTCAAAATCAAGTGAGTCCAAACGATCCATCTGCATGGAGTTTCTTCATGCATATCTACCAATAGACATGGTTCGCATGTCTCAATCTTTTCAAAAACGAGTGAGTCCAAAGATCCATCAACATGGAGCTTCTTCATGCATTTTATACCAACATGACTCAAATGGCAGTGCCACAAGTATGTGGTACTATCATTACTATCTTATCTTTTGTCATGAACATGTGTATCACTACGATCGAGATTCAATAAACCATTCATTTTAGGTGCAAGACCATTGAAGGTGTTATTCAAATAAACAAAGTAACCATTATTCCTCTGAAATGAATAACCGTGTGGCGATAAACATAATCCAATCATGTCTATGCTCAACGCAAACACCAAATAACAATTATTTCGGTTTAACACCAATCCTGATGGTAGAGGGAGCGTGCGATGTTTGATCACATCAACCTTGGAAACACTTCCAACACATATCGTCATCTCACCTTTAGCTAGTCTCCGCAACCTTTTATTTCGAGTTACTAACGCTTAGCAACCGAACCGGTATTTATTACCCTGGTGCTACTAGGAGTACTAGTAAAGTACACAATAATATGACGTATATCCAAAATACTTCTGTCGACCCTGCCAGCCTTCTCATCTACCAAGTATCTAGGGTAGTTCTGCTTTAGTGACCGTTCCCCTCATTATAGAAGCACTTAGTCTCGGGTTTGGTTCAACCTTGGGTTTCTTCACTAGAGCAGCAACTGATTTGTCGTCTCATGAAGTATCCCTTCTTTCCCTTGCCCTTCTTGAAACTAGTGGTTTAACCATCAACAATTGATGCTCCTACTTGATTTCTACTTTCGCGGTGTCAAACATCGCGAGTTGCTCAAGGATCATCATGTCTATCCCTGATATGTTATAGTTCATCACGAAGCTCCAATAGTTTGTAGGTAGTGACTATGGAGAACCATCACTATCTCATCTGGAAGATTAACTCCCACTCGATTCAAGCGATTGCAGTACTCAGACAATCTGAGCACATGCTTAACGATTGAGTTTTTCTCCCTTAGTTTGCAGGCTTAAGAAACTTGTAAGATGTCTCATACCTCTTGACGTGGGCACTAGTATGAAATTTCAATTTCAGTCTTTGGAACATCTCATATGTTCTGCGACGTTTCAAAAACGTCTTTGGTGCCACAATTCTAAACCGTTAGTATTACGCACTGAACTATCACGTAGTCATCAAAATGTGCATGTCAGATGTTTCCCAACATCTACAGACGATGCTCGAGGTTCAACACACTGAGCGGTGCATTAAGGACATAACCCTTTTGTGCAGCAATGAGGACAATCCTCAGTTCACGGACCCAGTCTGTATAATTGCTACTGTCAACTCTCAACTGAATTTTCTCTAGGAACATATCTAAAACAGTAGAACCAAAGCGTGAGCTATGACATAATTTGCAAAGACCTTTTGACTATGTTCATGATAATTAAGTTCATCTAATCAAATTATTCAATGAACTCCCACTTAGATAGACATCCCTCTAGGCATCTAAGTGATACATGATCCGAGTCAACTAGGCCGTGTCCGATCATCACGTGAGACGGACTAGTCATCATCGATGAACATCTTCATGTTGATCGTATCCACTATACGACTCATGTTCGACCTTTCGGTCTTCCGTGTTCCGAGGCCATGTCTGTACATGCTAGGCTCGTCAAATTAACCTAAGTGTATTGCGTGTGTAAATCTGGCTTACACCCGTTGTATGCGAACGTTAGAACCTATCACACCCAATCATCACGTAGTGCTTCGGAACAACGGACCTTAGCAACGATGCACAGTTAGGGGGAACACTTTCTTGAAATTATTGCGAGGGATCATCTTATTTATGCTACCGTCGTTCTAAGCAAATAAGATGTAAACATGACAAACATCACATGCAAATCATAAAGTGACATGATATGACCAATATCATCTTGCGCCTTTGATCTCCATCTTCGAGGCGCAGCATGAACACCATCGTCACCGGCATGACACCATGATCTCCATCATCGTGTCTTCATGAAGTTGCATCGCCAACTATTACTTCTACTACTATGGCTAACAGTTAGCAATAAAGTAAAGTAATTACATGGTGTTTTCATTGACACGCAGGTCATAAATAAATTAAGACAACTCCTATGGCTCCTACCGGTTGTCATACTCATCGACATGCAAGTCGTGATTCCTATTACAAGAACATGATCAATCTCATACATCACATATATCATTCATCACATCCTTTTGGCCATATCACATCACATAGCATACCCTGCAAAAACAAGTCAGACGTCCTCTAATTCTTGTTGCATGTTTTACGTGGCTGCTATGGGTTTCTAGCAAGAACGTTTCTTACCTACGCAAAACCACAACGGTGATAAGCCAATTGCTATTTACCCTTCATAAGGACCCTTTTTATCGAACCCGATCCGACTAAAGTGGGAGAGACAGACACCCGCCAGCCACCTTATGCATCAAGTGCATGTCAGTCGGTGGAGCCTGTCTCACGTAAGTGTACGTGTAAGGTTGGTCCGAGCCGCTTCATCCCACAATGCCGCCGAATCAAGATAAGACTAGTAACGACAAGCAAATTGAACAAATCATCGCCCACAACTACTTTGTGTTCTACTCGTGCATAGAATCTACGCATAGACCTAGCTCATGATGCCACTGTTGGGGATCGTAGCAGAAATTTAAATTTTTCTATGCATCACCAAGATCAATCTATGGAGTAATCTAGCAACGAGGGGAACGGGAGTGCATCTACATACCCTTGTAGATCGCTAAGCGGAAGCGTTACTAGAACGCGGATGAGGTAGTCGTACTCGTAGCGATTCAGATCGCGATCGATTCCGATCTAAGCGCCGAACAACGGCGCCTCCGTGTTCAACACACGTGCAGCCCGGTGACGTCTCCCATGCCTTGATCCAGCAAGGAGAGAGGGAGAGGTTGGGGAAGACTCTGTCCAGCAACAGCACGACGGCGTGGTGGTGGTGGTGGAGGAGCGCGGTACTCCTGCAGGGCTTCGCCAAGCACTACGAGAGACGAGGAGGGAGAGAGGTAGGGCTGCGCCTTGGGAGAGAGAGACTCGTGTGTTGTGCAGCCCCAAAACCTCCACTATATATAGGGGCAAGGGCAAGGGGAGGCGCCCTAGGGTTTCCCCTAAGGGGGGCGGCGGCCAGGGCAGATGGGATCTCCCCCTTGGGTGACTTGGCCCCCAAGCCAGGAGGTGGGAACCCTAGATGAGCCGCCCCAAACCCCCTGGTCACGTGGGAATATGTGAGGGGGGGCGCACAGCCCCTTAGTGGGCTAGTTTGCCCCCTTCCCTTGGCCCATGAAGCCCCCAACACTTGCCGGGGCTCACGAAACACCTTTCGGTCATGCTGGTCATCACCCGGTACCTCCGGAACACTTCCGGACTCCAAAACCCTTCGTCCAATATATCAATCTTCACCTCCGGACCATTCTAGAACTCCTCGTGACGTCCGGGATCTCATCCGGGACTCCGAACAACATTCAGTAACCGCGTACATACTTTCCCTATAACCCCAGCGTCATCGAACCTTAAGTGTGTAGACCCTACGGGCTCGGAAATAATGCAGACATGACCAAGACATCTCTCTGGTCAATAACCAACAGCGGGATCTGGATACCCATGTTGGCTCCCACATGTTCCACGATGATCTCATCGGATGAACCACGATGTCAAGGATTCAGTCAATCCTGTATACAATTCCCTTTGTCTATCGGTATAGTACTTGCCCGAGATTCGATCGTCGGTATCCCGATACCTTGTTCAATCTCGTTACCGGCAAGTCTCTTTACTCGTTCCTTAACACATCATCCCGTGATCAACTCCTTGGTCACATTGTGCACATTATGATGATGTCCTACCGAGTGGGCCCGGAGATACCTCTCCGTTTACACGGAGTGACAAATCCCAGTCTTGATTCGTGCCAACCCAACAGACACTTTCGGAGATACCCGTAGTGCACCTTTATAGCCACCCAGTTACGTTGTGGCGTTTGGTACACCCAAAGCATTCCTACGGTATCCGGGAGTTGCACAATCTCATGGTCTAAGGAAATGATACTTGACATTAGAAAAGCTTTAGCAAACGAACTATACGATCTTGTGCTAGGCTTAGGATTGGGTTTTGTCCATCACATCATTCTCCTAATGATGTGATCCCGTTATCAATGACATCCAATGTCCATGGTCAGGAAACCATGACCATCTATTGATCAACGAGCTAGTCAACTAGAGGCTTACTAGGGACATGTTGTGGTCTATGTATTCACACATGTATTACGGTTTCCGGTTAATACAATTATAGCATGAACAATAGACAATTATCATGAACAAGGAAATACAATAATAACCATTTTATTATTGCCTCTAGGGCATATTTCCAACACACATCCTAGTGGGATGTGTGTTCGCGCGCATCACTTGGCACGAAATCCTCTCGTGGTGCTCCCCGACAACCACTCCGCCGGACGGCAACACCGGCTACTTTGCTTGGCTCTCTGGAGCCACTCTCCTCCTCCCGGCTGCGCGGAGTCGAGGCCTCGCCACCATCGCCTCCCTCACTGCATGGTCCCTTTGGCGGCACCGGAACACGATCATCTTCGACAAGATTACCCCCTCCTCCTCCTCCCTGATCGCTGCGATCAAAGATGAAGCTCGCTCCTGGGCTACCGCGGGAGCTCGAGGACTCGCTGCGAGTAATTCTGTAACCTGAACTTGTAATCTTTGGGGCTGAGCAACCCCCTGCCCTATGCTCTCCCTGGGATCATGGGCTCGCCATTCGTGCGCACGAGGCTACGATTCCCAATCTTGTACTTTGTTATCTCCTTCTATCAATGCAATGATACGCTAAGATACGCTAGCTTAGCGTATTCGAGAAAAAAATAACTATTTGAGTGTAGCTCAGTTCAGTTTAGCTAGCTATAACTATCCATGCAATAAGTAGTCAAAACTAGAAAATCTAAGAAAAACTACACTTGCCAAACACCTTTGTAGTTTTGCCAAAACTAAGAAAAACTGTGATTTCTAGAAGCCGAAGTATTCATTGCCCTCACATTGACATACCGAGGTTTTCAATTACTATGGTTTTGTAAAAATTATATTGCCAAACTAGGCCTAAAACTTTACGATTTCGCGGGACAGATTTATACAACACCTGCTCTAAACTCTGAAAAGAGGCTTCGGGAAAAGGAAACCTTATTTTTGTGAGGGCTGTAAAAAGGAAACTTTGAGAGAGAAGAACAGGCAGAGCACACGGGTCTTCACCGAACCACAAACGCAGCTTTGGCTTCTCCGTTCCGACTGCCCCCGTAGTCCAGCCAACAACCGCCCCGCGCACGTAAGAGCACGAATCCCCCTTTGCTGCTCTAGAGGAGATGCAGACGGCGACGGCGGCGGCGGCGGCGCCGTGGGCGCCGAGCCCTTCCCCGTCCACCTCCTCCTCCGCGACCCCCTTCAAGGCTAGGGTTTGCGCCCGTCTTTGCCCTTTCCCTCGGAGGCGTTTTCCTGTCTCTGTCGAGGCTGACGGATTCTTGATTTGGCCCGCAGGTGGGGATTGCGTTGCCTTGTCGGACGGGTGCCCGGACCTCCTCTGCACCGAGGCTGGTTGCTACCCCCGCGCGCCGGCGGCGGCGGCAAGGTGAGTCGATTTGTTGGTTTGTTCATTCATGACCAGGTTCTACCTCGCTCCTGTTGTCTTCCTTTGTCTACGATTTCGGATTGGTAGAGAGATGTCTCGAGCATAAAAACAGAATAATCATCGAGAGACGTACCGTGGAGTTTTGATGGTGTAAATCTGGACAGCTCTCAAACAAGAATTTGGTCCCAACTTGTGCTGCTATGAATCTCATCTTTCTATTGTGAAGTCGGGCCATTCTTCCTCCATAGTGGATTGTTTGCTGTGTTCTCCAGCTAGGACTAGCTCGTGCAAGCCAACCCTTTGATTCTAGTAGGTGTTCAAATAGTGCAACAGGTCATTGACTTGTAGATGCAAACCCTCCGTATTATGTGTTTTATGTACTACTCGTGTTTCGTACTTTTAGTGCAAACCCTCTAGTAATTATGCATCAGTTGAAGTGAATGATAGTGCAACTCGCATTTAATCCCTAACAGAATAGCTTGTTACTGTATGACCTTTAGAGTGCGATGATCTAGCTTATAAACGTTTCATATCAATTTAAAGCAAGGTCAACCATTCATTTAAAACAAGGTTAACCATTCCTGATTTGGCACCAAGCCGGAGCAGATCCTAGCTTTGTTGAACTGTGAAAACGTCTTATATTTTGGTAGAGAGGTAGTATTGGATTAGGTACTGAAGCATACTTGTGTATGGCTTGCTTGTATTACCGTAAATGCAAGGGATTATGGTGTCATAATGTGGAACTAATGGTGTATCCTACTGTGGCAGTGGTTCAGGCTATTGCCAACCCAGATCCAGCGGTCGAGCTGCCATTGACTGCTGAAAATGTTGAGTTGGTGTTGGATGAAGTGCGACCTTACCTTATGGCCGATGGAGGTAATGTCGTGTTGCATGAGATTGACGGAAATGTGGTGCGATTGAAGCTGCAAGGAGCGTGTGGATCATGCCCAGCTTCAGTAACAACAATGAAGATGGGTATTGAGCGACGTTTGATGGAGAAAATACCAGAGATCGTTGCAGTTGAACCTATTGCTGATGAGGAGACTGGTCTTGAATTGAATGAAGAGAACATAGAAAAGGTAACCGAATTTTATGTTATTTAAGTAAATTTACTGATTACTTGATGCTTGTAGCATTTTGAAGAATGGAGATACAAAATTCATGTTTTTAGGTTGATTTGATTGACAACTTTATCTAGTTTCAGGCTTAGTTTTTTTAAAAGTAGTTTTGAATCATGTAAATATGCTTTAACAACTGAAGTTTTGACACATGGTATATGTTTATCCTTCAATCTTTAAATGTTAGTCCTTTTGGACATTGGGATGGTCTCGTAGTATTACTTTGACAACCACTAAGTCCTACTCCCTCCGTCCCATAATACAAGACGTTATTACATCCAATATACACACATATTGGATGTGATAACGTCTTATATTACGGGACGGAGGGAGTATTATATAAAGGGCGTTAAATTTTTCATTTGGGTGGCCATGACGATTTGACACATTGATCATGAAATGTTTGACTGCACGTGTTCATTATGATTTATGCCACTGATTATGTCATACTACTCAGTTTTGCCACTAGGAATTCCAACTGCTCAAAAATGCCATCGCTTCTTTAGGTGCATGCTCAAAAATGCCACTGCACACCATTACTGTCACCTCCAATCACGTTTACCATGTTATAATGACCAAAATACCTATGGACCAACATGTGAGCTCTCCCTCTATCTCACTACAATAAAGTGTGGGTTCCACTTGATCCCAGGAACATTCTTATTTTCCTCTAAAATTATACGCTTGCTTACTCCTGACAAGTGGGCCCACACTTATCATGGTGCGATAGAGAGAGCTGACATGTGGGTCTAGGGGTATTTTGTCATATAACATGGTCAACAAGTTTGACCTGACAATAATGATGTCTAATGGCATCTAATGGAATGATGGCATTTTGAGATATCTAATTGCATTTTTTAGCAAGCATCTCACAGAATGATGATTTTTGAGCAGTTGTAACTTCTAATGGCGAAACTGAGTAGTGGTACACAACTAGTGACATAAATGATAAAAACCCTTACAAAATTAGGAGGAAGTATTCATATGTGAGTTCCACATCAATTTTATGATGTGCTAATTTGGTTGTTAATGCTTCAAATTGTCGTGAAAATGTTCTGTATATCAAGCATATCTCTTGTCTATTCTTTTAATCTTCTATGTAGCTTCTATTGATCCGAATAGTTGTGCCTCGCAGGCTGAAGCAGTGACATATTCTGACCTATGCCATTTTCCTTTTTGCTATGAGCAGTATATAGGCTCCCTTCATAAAGTATCTTTATTTGAATTTCTTGTTTCACTAAACTTATGTATAGGTAGCACTGTTTGGAGTGACCAGCTGCTGACTTGCTTTCACTGACAATCAGGTTCTTGACGAGATCAGGCCATACCTTTCCGGCACAGGGGGTGGTGAGCTTGAGTTTGTTTCCATCGAGGAACCTATCGTGAAGGTCAGGCTCACAGGCCCAGCTGCTGGCGTGATGACTGTCCGAGTGGCCCTCACTCAGAAGCTCCGAGAAAAGATCCCGAAAATCGCAGCTGTCCAGCTATTGTCATAAACCTTGAAGCACATTTAGAAGCCAAGCCCCTGTTATGTGAACGTGCCGCTACTGTAATTCTCAGGAATTCGTGATAACTGTATGTGTAGCCTCCCACAGCTGCTTAAACTCTCAATGGCCACGGCCAATAGAAGTTATCTAAAAGGCTTTCATTTGCTGGATTCACAGCAGTTTTGGTTCCTACCTTGTACAGTGTTTGCTTCTGCAAATGAAAGTATATACTGCTGATCTTGCAATATTTTTGAAACACATAAAATAATTTGGTATCAAGGTTTATCCTTGTGGTTTTGTAGGCCTGGTATCAAACCCTGTGTCCTTGTGTAGCTAATACATACGCATATGTGTATGAATCTATTCCCTCCGTTTCTAAATATAAGTCTTTCTAGATATTCACATTTTACTATGGACTACATACGGAGTAAAATGAATGAATCTACACTCTAAAGTATATAGTCGTGCATTGAATCGAAGAATAAGCCTGACGTTACGTCCAACCAGGCCATCGTTCGATTGGAAAAAATCCCACCGCCCCTCGCTGTAAAATTACCTCGTTGTCTTTTCTTAAAAAAAAAATCATAGTATCATAGTCGTGCATTGAATCGAACCCAGCCCACCTCCCTGTCCTTTTCTAATCTGCTGCAAACGGTTTTCGGCTGGTGGGCTCGACGTCGTGTTCGTCCCTAAGCAGATGGGCGGCGTGACGTTCGGCGGCTGCCTAGGTCTCGAGCGGCGCCGTGGTTGGTGATGGTTCCATGACGGTGCAGGCTCAACGGCGTGAGCTCTCCGGGTTCTTGGATACCGGGAAACGCAGCGGTGATGCAACGACTACGAACTCTTCCTGCCCCGGCGACGGCGGTGCTGCTCCATCTCGCCGGGTACGTCGATGTCACAGTAAGGTCTCCAAACTTTGCTTCATTGTCAGGATTTGTGCCCCTGTAATTCTCCTCCCGTCCTGTCCAAATCTAGGATTCTATTTTCCCTATCCATATAGGAACTTAGACATAGTATCATGGGCATGACTTACCGGCTGCGGCTGCTGCCTTGGTTCTAAATTGTGGCGCGTGTATTTAACTATTTATTTGTGCCACAATGATGTTTTGCTACAATTACTGATATATTGACTCATTGGTATTGCTAGCTTATTGCACATTTATTTTTCTACTAGAAGCGTTCCACGCGCTTCGCTGCGCCATCTTGTGAAAGATGCAGTGCTTCCAAGATTTATATCAAAGAGAGGCACAAAGATGCAGTGCTTCCAAGCTGATATGCAATGCTTTATAGTATGCCTTATACGGTAAGAGTATTTCCCCATTCTCTAATCCACACCTTAACTCATTGGTTGTGAATTTATAGCAGCAACAGTTGATGGACTTAGAAAAGTATGCTCCTGAACCTGCAAACAACAATTAACATAGACACTTAGGAGCATCCTAACTGCCTCACATGAGCAGCAAATAGATTACATAGGCAGTTATCCTACATATCAATTTTTGTACACGATTATTGAGAAGAGTATGATTTCTCAAATGGGTTTGATCCTCTCCAAAGGAAGCTTCACGGTACAAATTTTTTTTGAGGTGTGAAAGAGCAGATTTAGCCAAATCGCTCCTGGGGCTTTCTACCCCAGGGAGCTTAGTGATTTAGGTGATATAGTATACATTTACATTGCATTGCCAATTTTTTTTACAATGAATACCCAGCACCAAATTCCTGGCCACTGAACATACAGGGTAACTTGTATTACTTCTATAGTTCAGTCCACTTCGATTCTTACTATTTATTCAAGTTTCTGTTATTTACAAACAATGCTTCAACCATTGTTGTTTGTGTTCGCGTTATGACCTGTTGTGGCCTAAGGTGAGCTCGAGCCTGAACCCATTAGTTTCGATTCTACTACTTTTCTCGTATAAGATTTCATGGTCAAGTTAATTTTCATTGCTCCAAACCTAGCATTTGCAGTTGCTTGTTTCAGAAATACAGGTTTTGCGTCAGATTTCGGCCGTCAAGGTAAATCCTTCCAGCTGTTGCGTATTATGGGCTTACTATCTGTGCAGTCGTCTCATAGAGTTACCACGACCCTAATTTTCTATGGAATTTTCCTCCATTCACCTTTTATATTTCCTTCAGAAACTCGATCAGTTTTTTGGGAGGTCAGGTCCACTTATAAGCATTTGTGTATTACAGGTTGATATTCTAAAGATGCTTGTAAGGTGCCTTATCTATATTATTTTACTGATGCTGACTAATCAAAGACTGCCTACACAACTTGTCTTGTATAAATAAAAGAAAAAGTTGGCTCACTGACGCATCAACTTCCTGATGTAAGTGTTTTCTCATATACTCTTTCTATTCCAGAATGTAAGGTGATTGGTTTCCGTGCAAGTCAGCCATTTAAGTGTTTGACAAAGATTATAGAATAAAATAAGTATATCTTCAATACCTAGTAGATACAATTTGAAACTACTTTTCATGATGGATCAAATGATATAAATTTCATATTGTGAATTTTGATATATTTTCATAAAAAGTCGGTCAAACTTGTGCTCATTTGACCTTTCAAAAAACAATACATCTTATATGAAGGAACGGAGGGAGTATTTGTTTTCATCTTCTCCATGATATGTTCACTCGTTCTCTTCAGAGATTTGTTCAAGGGATTCCTTTCAAAGGATTGCACTTTTTTTTGACGATTTTTTCAAACAATGACACCTTTGTGATAAATTTCTCATGTGATATAGGTTGTGTACGACTGTAAATTACATTGGTATGTGCAGTGTCTCCCCTTTAATCCATTGGTTTACTTATTTAACTCTGTTTTTTGTGTATCCCTTGCTTCTGATGCTTTTCTTAATCGGCTCTCCTCTTTGTTTATGTGTGATTTGAGTATGTTCATAGTTAACATCCACCAAAAAATTAGTAGATGTCAGAGATAATGTGGGGGTGAAAACACATTGGCTAGCGAGTGCCATCTTTATCTATAACGAAACAGCTGTCGAATGGTTGAACTTTCCTGCATGATATTTCTTTAGTACGCCACCTCTCAATCTTATGAAAACAAGAGTTGATGTGATTGTACATTGATCACATTCCATTTCTATATCATTGGCTCCTTGCACATCGTTAGTATAAATTAAAATTCCCAAGAACCCATTTTGGTTCGGATAGCGATTCACAATCTTTTTCTTGGTTGTCCGATAACAATGCTACTATGAATCATATTCATATCCTTGTTCCAATGTTTGCAATTTCTGCTAGAGCATCTGTGAGTTGAACTAACAAGGATGCAGCCACATTTGCAGGCATATACAGTGCAGGAGGATGCAGATATGGGCACAACAATGGAGCTAATACTTCTACGAACATGGTCAATCCCTAAAGAACATTTTTGTTACAAAAGCTGGATTTCGCTAAGACTGGAGGTGTCAACCTAAATGCACATATATCACACGGAATGACAGCAGTCGAAAACCATTTTATCTGCATTGTATAATTTTCCACACAGATTAATTACAATATTTATTCTATGTGCATGAGTCCGCGCTTTGTGACATTTGGTTACAGTTGTTATGTGGTGTCATGTTTTTTCAGTGCAATCTAATGACATCGGAAGGCTTAAAAAATGATATTTACACCAAGAATACTTATGTCGGCAAATGTTTATTTTACATTGGCACGGAGAATTCTTACCATTGTCAACCGTTGGTCGCACACATCTTTCCGTCCGACGTTTTAGTTTATTTATGTTGATTGTTAGGAAAACCCTCTTATTTACACCAGCTGGTTTTTTCTGTTTTGAAGTGGCTCCAATATTCCAAGTTTAACGATAGATTACACGGTACAATGCAGCAATCACAAGAAGATAATATGGCTCGGGATCAGAAACGAATATTCGTAGATTATAGGCTAATTTATGCTGGCTCCGTTACATAGTCTTTTTTTCTTAAAATGGCCATGGGAAGGTACGTGTACAATGGTTAGGGATTTGGGGCATCCGTAAAATTACATCGTTATGGAACAAGTCTTACGTTTCATCTTAGTAGTCCAAGGCGTGCAAAAAAAAAAGTGGTCCAAGGCGTGTGGGCTGGCTGGGGATGGGAGTCTCCCTAAACTTACTTTCAATAAAAGGAATCTTACGTCCATGGCGCAGGTGGTTGGCAAACTGATTCGTTCGACTGAAGTCTTGCATGCAGCGTTGCAACGGATGGGCTGGGGTGAGGAATAGCTATATAGATAGTCTGCATCATTGAAATCTTTAAAAAGACTAATATTTAGGAACGGAGAAAGTAGTAGTTTTTACCTAAAAGGGCACTCGGGTCAGCACATAGTTTTTGCTTGGTTATCAGAATTTTGAACAGACGTGTATTGAATCCGATATCATGTTGCTACATGAAACACACTCGACCGACCAAGCAAATACGGTGTATGTTTTTGTCTTTTTGAGGTAACAAATACGGTGTACGTGACAGGCAAGAAAGAATATGGACTCGTTAAAACGAAAAAAATAACACGGACAGGGATTCAGTCCAAGAAACAGGTGGTAGATCGCCACACAAGAACCACGGACCTAGTTCATTCCAGTGTTTTCTCACGAAAGGGAAAGGGGAGAATAACACTGAGAGGGAGAGGTTTGACAGTGTTTTCTGTGGGCGAGCCCTCGTGATGAATACCCAATATATAGGTACGGGTGGCAAGTACATCACAGCAGCGCCCGTGGCCTAATGGATAAGGCGTTTGACTTCTAATCAAGCGATTGTGGGTTCGAGTCCCACCGGGCGTGCATCCTCTTTTTCCCCTAATCCGTGCTCTATTAGAATATAACTATTTGTTTTTTGTTTTTCGTTTTATGTCCTTCATTTCGAAAATGAAAACAAATTTATATTAGAATAGAACTACTTCTTTCTTGTTTTCCATTTTCTGTTCTTCATCTGTACAAGGAAAAAAATGTTTGTGGGTAAAATGAAAAAAAAAACATAGGAAAAACTATGGCTAGATACCTAATGACATTCACGGAACCACACAAGATACTTTCTGATACGGAGCATTCTACTTCACATACACAATATACTTTTTGTCAAGAGTCCGTTCGGCGGGTGACACGTGCGACATCTACTTCACATACACAAAGATGAATCATCTCCTATACATGTCCACGCTCTATTAGAATATAACTATTTGTTTTTTGTTTTTCGTTTTATGTCCTTCATTTCGAAAATGAAAACAAATTTATATTAGAATAGAACTACTTCTTTCTTGTTTTCCATTTTCTGTTCTTCATCTGTACAAGGAAAAAAATGTTTGTGGGTAAAATGAAAAAAAAAACATAGGAAAGACTATGGCTAGATACCTAATGATATTCACGGAACCACACAAGATACTTTCTGATACGGAGCATTCTACTTCACATACACAATATACTTTTTGTCAAGAGTCCGTTCGGCGGGTGACACGTGCGACATCTACTTCACATACACAAAGATGAATCATCTCCTATACATGTCCACGCTCTATTAGAATATAACTATTTGTTTTTTGTTTTTCGTTTTATGTCCTTCATTTCGAAAATGAAAACAAATTTATATTAGAATAGAACTACTTCTTTCTTGTTTTCCATTTTCTGTTCTTCATCTGTACAAGGAAAAAATGTTTGTGGGTAAAATGAAAAAAACCATAGGAAAAACTATGGCTAGATACCTAATGATATTCACGGAACCACACAAGATACTTTCTGATACGAAGCATTCTACTTCACATACACAATATACTTTCTATCAAGAGTCCGTTCGGCGGGTGACACGTGCGACATCTACTTCACATACACAAAGGTGAATCATCTCCTATACATGTGCTCACTTGACCCCTTCGAGGATGGTATACTACTTGACACTCCACTCGTGTGCATGCATAAGTATTGTCGGAACACTACGGATGACGAGGAGGAGCGCAAGTGCCAAGGAACAACTACACCATCCGCAAGGGAAGCCTGGAAGCGACGACGGAAGAAGACCTAATGATATTCACGGAACCACACAAGATACTTTCTGATACGGAGCATCCTATGGACATCACCATGTCAAGAGTCCGTTCGGCGGGTGACACGTGCGACATCTACTTCACATACACAAAGGTGAATCATCTCCTATACACGTGCTTACTTGACCCCTTCGAGGATGGTATACTACTTGACACTCCACTCGTGTGCATGCATAGGTATTGTCGGAACACTACGGACGACGAGAAGGAGTGCAAGCGCTAATGAACAACTACACCATCTTCGAGGGAAGCCTGGAAGCGACGACAAAAGAAGACGGAGCTGCTGAAGCTACAGCGGCCGGACATCCGGCGCCTGTGCAGCCGCCCAACTGTTGCACCAACAGTCCGGCCGAACAAGCCTCAGTGGCCGGACATCCGGCGCCAACCCCGGACACCCGGCGCCTCCCGACAGCCCGGACATCCGACATCTCCCCCAGAAATTCGGCACCGACGTATCCAGAGAGCAGCTGAACCTCCACTTCAGTCCGGACATCCGGCTCGTCCCGAAGCCCCGGACATCCGGCCCCCAGCCCGGACGTCCGGCACCTGCGCGTGCCTAACCGGGCCAAAGGCCCATGTACCCCTTCCTCACTTACCCCTTCGTGGCTGTAGACTATATATACTCCTCCACCTCCTTCTAGTTAGGGTTAGCGTTGTGATAGCACATATTAGAGATAGAGCCTTGCTCATCCACATCGGATCTACTCCATGAGAGAGATCGCGACCCCTCTACGAAGAAGATCCACGTTGGATTCAAGACCTCCTCATGGAGAAGACCATCAAGACCTCCTCATGGAGAAGACCGGTTACCATTTGTATCGTCCCTTGTTGACTTTAGATCTTGTATCTCCTTTTGTGTACTTGGATCTAGCATATGTGTGATCATTCTTATTGGTTTGAGTGATTCTCTTGTGTTTCCCCTCGTATTCTTCGTGTTCATCGCGGGATTCGCTCCTTTCGTGAAAAATCGTCCATCTAGGGTTCCACCCTACACCATCTTGGTATCATGAGCCACGTTGATCACGATTTCGGAGCCTCCCCGTTGTGTTTTCTAGCCTAATTTTGTTGATTTCGTCCTAAATTCGAAAATCCCCACCAAAAAATAGCGCCCAATTTTTTTTGTGATTTGTTGGTTTGATGATGTTTTGTTGATTTTGATCCATGGATCCGTTGTGTCTTGAGTAGACCTACCTTTTCCCCAAGTTTCCCCACTTTCCATCCACGAAATCCATCAAATTTTGCCTCCAAAATCATCAATTTCCGCCCCAATTCAAAAATTTCCGCCCCAAACGAGATCTGGAATCGTCGGGCTGGACATCCGGGCCATCAGGCCGAATGATACATCCATTTTGCATCATGCTTTTATATCAATATTTATTGCATTATGGGCTGTTATTACACATTATGTCACAATACTTATGCCTATTCTCTCTTATTTTACAAGGTTTACATAAAGAAGGGAGAATGCCGGCAGCTGGGATTCTGGCTGGAAAAGGAGCAAATATTAGAGACCTATTCTGCACAGCTCCAAAAGTCCTCAAACTTCACGGATGATGTTTTCCAAATATATAAAAAACATTGAGCTCAAGAACTTCACCAGGGGGGCCACACCCTGCCCACGAGGGTGGGGGGCGCGCCCCCTACCTCGTGGGCCCCCTGGTGGCCCTCCAGTGACCATCTTCTGCTATATGGACTCTTTCGATGGGAAAAAAATCATAAGCCATCTTCTCGGACGAAACTCCGCCGCCACGAGGCGGACCCTTGGCCGAGCCAATCTAGGGTTCTGGCGGGGCTATTCTGCCAGGGAAACTTCCCTCCCGGAGGGGGAAATCATCGTCACCGTCATCACCAACACTCCTCTCATCGGGAGAGGGCAATCTCCATAAAAATCTTCATCAGCACCATCTCATCTCAAAACCCTAGTTCATCTCTTGTATCCAATTCTTGTCTCCAAATCCGGGATTGGTGCTAGTAGGTTGCTAGTAGTGTTAATTACTCCTTGTAGTTGATGCTAGTTGGTTTAATTGGTGGAAGATCATATGTTCAGATCCTATATGCATATTAATACCCCTCTGATTATGAATATGTTTATGCTTTGCGAGTAGTTACTTTTGTTCTTGAGGACATGGGAGAAGTCTTGCTATTAGTAGTCATGTGAATTTGGTATTCGTTCGATATTTTGATGAGATGTATGTTGTCTCTCCTCTAGTGGTGTTATGTGAACGTCGACTACATGAAACTTCACCATTGTTTGGGTCTAGAGGAAGGCATTGGGAAGTAATAAGTAGATGATGGGTTGCTAGAGTGACAGAAGCTTAAACCCTAGTTTATGCGTTGCTTCATAAGGGGCTGATTTGGATCCATATGTTTCATGCTATGGTTAGGTTTACCTTAATACTTTTGTTGTATTTGCGGACGCTTGCAATAGAGGTTAATCATAAGTGGGATGTTTGTCCAAGTAAGGACAGCACCCAAGTACCGGTCCACCCACATACCAAATTATCAAAATACCGAACGCGAATCATATGAGCGTGATGAAAACTAGCTTGACGATATTCCCATGTGTCCTTGGGAGCGCTTTACATCATATAAGAGTTTGTCCAGGCTTGTCCTTTGCTAAAAAAGGATTGGGCCACCTTGCTGCACCCTATTTACTTTTGTTACCTGTTGCTCGTTACAAATTATCTTATCACAAAACTATCTGTTACCACTTATTTCAGTACTTGCAGAGAATACCTTGCTGGAAACCGCTTATCATTTCCTTCTGCTCCTCGTTGGGTTCGACACTCTTACTTATCGAAAGGACTACGATAGATCCCCTATACTTGTGGGTCATCAAGACTCTTTTCTGGTGCCGTTGCCGGGGAGTGAAGCGCCTTTGATAGGTAGAATTTGGTAGGGAAAAATTTATATAGTGTGCTGAAATTTACTGTCACTTGTTACTATGGAAAGTAATCCTCTGAGGGGCTTGTTCAGGGTATCTTCACCCCGACCAGTAGAGCAAAGAGTTGCTCCTCAACCTACTGAACCTACTGAAAATGAAAATGCTTGCTTTGAAATTCCTTTGGGTATGGTAGAAAAACTGCTAGCTAATCCTTTTTTGGGAGATGGAACAAAACATCCTGATGAGCATCTAATATATGTGGATGAAGTTTGTGGATTATTTAAGCTTGCAGGTGTACCCGGAGATGTTGTTAAGAAGAAGGTCTTCTCTTTATCTTTGAGGGGAGATGCATCAACATGGTATAGGCTATGTGATGATATGGAGTCTTGGAATTACAAACGATTGAAATTGGAATTTCATCAAAAGTTTTATCCTATGCATCTTGTTCATCATGATCGCAATTATATATATAATTTTTGGCCTCGCGAAGGAGAAAGCATCGCTCAAGCCTGGGGGAGGCTTAAATCAATGTTATATTCATGCCCCAATCATGAGCTCTCAAGAGAAATGATTATTCAAAATTTTTATGCTCGGCTTTCTGATAACAATCGCACCATGCTTGATACTTCTTGTGCTGGCTCTTTTATGATGAAGACTATTGAATTCAAATAGGATTTATTGGAAAGAATTAAACGCAACTCCGAAGATTGGGACCTCGACAATGGTAAGGAGTCAGGTATGGCACCTAGTTTTGATTGTGTTAAATCTTTTATGGATACCGATATTTTTCGTAAACTTAGCACTAAATATGGACTTGACTCTGAGATAGTAGCTTCTTTCTGTGAATCTTTTGCTGCTTATGTTGATCTCCCCAAGGAGAAGTGGTTTAAATATCATCCTCCCATAGAAGTAAAAGTAGCTGCACCTATTAAAGTTGAAGAAAAGACTATTACTTATAATGATCATATTGTTCCTACTTCTTATGTTGAGAAACCACCTTTCCTTGTTAGGATAAAGGATCATGCTAAAGCTTCAACTGTGGTTCGTAAAAGCAATATTAAAACATATACACCTCCTAAGCAAGTTAAAGTTGAACCTAATATTGCTATTGTTAAAGATCTCTTGGCTGATAATATAGATGGGCATGTTATTTATTTCTGTGATGAAACTGCTAGAATTGCTAAACCCCGAGATATAGATAAACCTAGACCTGTGGTAGGTATGCCTGTTATTTCTGTTAAAATAGGAGATCATTGTTATCATGGCTTATGTGATATGGGTGCTAGTGCTAGTGCAATACCTATTGACTTATACAAATAAATTATGCATGACATTGCACCTGTTGAGTTAGAAGATATTGATGTCATAATTAAACTTGCTAATAGAGATGCTATTTCACCAATGGGAACTGTTAGAGATGTTGAAGTCTTGTGTGGGAAAACTAAATATCCTGCTGATTTTCTTGTTCTTGGTTCCCCAGAAGATAGTTTTTGTCCCATTATATTTGGTAGACCCTTCTTAAATACTGTTAATGCTACCATGGATTGCAAAAGAGATGTTGTTACTGTCGGTTTAGATGATATGACTCATGAATTTAATTTTTCTAAATTTAGTAGACAACACCATGAAGAAGAATTACCTAGTAAAGATGAAATTATTGGTCTTGCTTCTATTGCCGTACCTCCTAGTGATCCTTTAGAACAATATTTGCTAGACCATGAAAATGATATGTTTATGAATGAAAGAAGGTAATTAGATGAAGTATTCTTTAAACATGAACCTATTCTGAAACACAATTTACCTGTTGAAATCCTAGGAGATCCTCCTCCACCCAATGGTGATCCCGTGTTTGAGCTTAAACCGTTACCGGATACTCTTAAATATGCTTATCTTGATGAGAAAAAGATATATCCTGTTATTATTAGTGCTAACCTTTCAGAACATGAAGAAGAGAGATTATTAAAAACTCTGAAGAAGCACCATGCTGCTATTGGGTATACTCTTGATGATCTTAAGGGCATTAGTCCCACTCTATGTCAGCATAAAATTAATTTGGAAGAAGATGCTAAACCAGTTCGTGATCATCAACGCCGACTGAATCCTAAAATGAAAGAAGTGGTAAGAAAGGAGATACTAAAGCTCCTTGTGGCAGGTATAATTTACCCTGTTGCTGATAGTCAGTGGGTAAGCCCTGTCCATTGTGTCCCTAAGAAGGGAGGTATTACTGTTGTTCCTAATGACTGATAACCCACAAGTATAGGGGATCGCAATAGCTTTCGAGGGTAGAGTATTCAACCCAAATTTATTGATTCGACACAAGGGGAGCCAAAGAATATTCTCAAGTATTAGCAGCTGAGTTGTCAATTCAACCACACCTGGAAACTTAGTATCTGCAACAAAGTGTTTAGTAGCAAAGTAATATGATAGTGGTGGTAGCGGCAACAAAAGTAAAGATAGCAAAAGTAATGTTTTTGGTATTTTGTAGTAATTGTAACAGTAGCAGCGGGAAAGTAAATAAGCGTAAACTAGTATATGGAAAACTCATAGGCACCGGATCAGTGATGGATAATTATGCCGGATGCGGTTCATCATGTAACAGTCATAACATAGGGTGACACAGAACTAGCTCCAATTCATCAATGTAATGTAGGCATGTATTCCGTATATAGTCATACGTGCTTATGGAAAAGAACTTGCATGACATCTTTTGTCCTATCCTCCCGTGGCAGCGGGGTCCTATTGGAAACTAAGGGATATTAAGGCCTCCTTTTAATAGAGAACCGGAACAAAGCATTAGCACATAGCGAATACATGAACTCCTCAAACTATGGTCATCACCGGGAATGGTCCCGATTATTGTCACTTCGGGGTTGCCGGATCATAACACATAGTAGGTGACTATAGACTTGCAAGATAGGATCAAGAACTCACATATATTCATGAAAACATAATAGGTTCAGATCTGAAATCATGGCACTCGGGCCCTAGTGACAAGCATTAAGCATAGCAAAGTCATAGCAACATCAATCTCAGAACATAATGGATACTAGGGATCAAACCCTAACAAAACTAACTCGATTACATGATAAATCTCATCCAAACCATCACCGTCCAGCAAGCCTACGATGGAATTACTCACGCACGGCGATGAGCATCATGAAATTGGTGATGGAGGATGGTTGATGATGACGACGGCGACGAATCCCCCTCTCCGGAGCCCCGAACGGACTCCAGATCAGCCCTCCCGAGAGGTTTTAGGGCTTGGCGGCGGCTCCGTATCGTAAAACGCAATAATTTCTTCTCTCTGATTTTTCTCTCATCGAAACTCAATATATGGAGGTGGAGTTGGAGTCGGAGACGCAACAGGGGGCCCACGAGGTAGAGGCGCGCCCTAGGGGGGACGCCCCCCACCCTCATGAGAAGGGTGTGGGCCCCCTTGTCTTCATCTTTAGCGAGGATTTTTTATTGTTTTTTTCTAAGATGTTCCATGGAGTTTCAGGTCATTCCGAGAATATTTGTTTTCTGCACATAAAACAACATCATGGTAATTCTGCTGAAAACAGCGTCAGTCCGGGTTAGTTCCGTTCAAATCATACAAGTTAGAGTCCAAAACAAGGGCAAAAGTGTTTGGAAAAGTAGATACGATGGAGACGTATCAACTCCCCCAAGCTTAAACCCTTGCTTGTCCTCAAGCAATTCAGTTGACAAACTGAAAGAAAGAAAAACTTTTACAAACTTTGTTTGCTCTTGTTGTTGTAACTATGTCAAGCCAGCATTCAAGTTTTCAGCATAGATCATAACTAACCACATTTGCAATAATTCTCAGGTCTCATAATTACTCATATCAATAGCATAATCAACTAGCAAGCCATAATAATAAATCTCGGATGACAACACTTTCTCAAAACAATCATAATATGATATAACAAGATGGTATCTCGCTAGCCCTTTCTGAGACCGCAAAACATAAATGCAGAGCACCTTTAAAGATCAAGGACTGACTAGACATTGTAATTCATGGTAAAAGAGATCCAATCATAGTCATACCCAGTATAAATTAACAGTGATGAATGCAAATGACAGCTGTGCTCTCCAGCTAGTGCTTTTTAATAAGAGGGTGATGACTCAACATAAAAGTAAATGGATAGGCCCTTCACAGAGGGAAGCAGGGATTTGTAGAGGTGCCAGGCCTTGGTTTTGAAATAGAGATAAATTGTATTTTGAGTGGTATACTTTCATTGTCAATGTAACAACTAAGAGATGGCGATATCTTCCATGCTAAACACATTATAGGCGGTTCCCAAACAGAATGGTAAAGTTTATACTCCCCCTCCACCAACAAGCATCAATCCATGGCTTGCTTGAAACAACGAGTGCCTCCAACATACATCAGGTCCCAGGGGGAGTTTTGTTTGCAATTAATTTTGATTTAGTTTGCATAAAGCATGGGACTTGGCATCCCGACGACCAGCCATTTTCTCGTGAGTGAGGAGCGGAGTCCAGTCCTCTTGAGAATAACCCGCCTAACACGGAAGATAAAGACATCCTTTGTTGATACATGAGCTATTCGAGCATACAAAACATAATGATTATTTGAAGGTTTAGAGTTTGACACATACAAATTTACTTGGAACGGCAGGTAGATACCGCATATAGGTAGGTATGGTGGACTCATCTGGAATAACTTTGGGGTTTAAGGGATTGGATGCACAAGCAGTATTCCCGCTTAGTACAAGTGAAGGCTAGCAAAAGACTGGGAAGCGACCAACTAGAGAGCGACAACAGCCATGTACATGCATTAAAATTAATAAACATTGGATGCAAGCATGAGTAGGATATAATCCACCATGAACATAAATATCATCAAGGCTATGTTGATTTTGTTTCAACTACATGCGTGAACATGTGCCAAGTCAAGTCACTTAAATCATTCAAAGGAGGATACCACCCCATCATACCACATCATAATCATCTCAATAGCATGTTAGCACACAAGGTAAACCATTATAACTCATAGCTAATCAAGCATGGCACAAGCAACTATGATCTCTAATTGTCATTGCAAACATGTTTATTCATAATAAGCTGAATCAAGAACGAGGGACTCATCATATTTACAAAAACAAAAGAGGTCGAGTTCATACCAGCTTTTCTCATCTCAGTCAGTCCATCATATATCATCATAATTGCCTTTCACTTGCACGACCGAACAGTGTGAATACAAATAAGAGTGTACGTGCATTGGACTAAGCTGGAATCTGCGAGCATTCAATAAACAGGAGAAGACAATGCAATATGGGCTCTAGATTAAATCAAAAACAATGCATATAAGAGCCACTTCAACAATTTAATTATGGTCTTCTCCTACTGACCCCCAAAGAAAAGAAAAGAAATAAAACTATTTACACAAGAAAGCTCCCAACAAGCAAAAGAAGAATGAGAAATATTTTTGGGTTTTCTTTTTAATTATTACTACTACAGCAGAAAAATAAACTACTAATAATTTTTTTGTTTTTCTTAAGGTTTAACAAACACACAAGAAGAAAGCAGGAAAAAGAAAATAAACAAGCATGGATATTTCAGTGAAAAAGTATGAGCACCGACATCTAGCAATGAGTGTGTGTGAGCATAAATGTAATGTCGGTGAGAAATACATACTCCCCCAAGCTTAGGCTTTTGGCCTAAGTTGGACTATGGCCACAGCTGGCCTGGCGGATATCCATAATAATAGTTGTTGGGGTCGTACTGTGATGAGGAGGAATAGTTGGGATCATACTGTGATGAAGAAGAAGACTCTGACTGCCACTGGCTGACAGTCATCTCCGGATCCCAAGAATAAACAGATTGTCGTGGAGGCTCATCTTGTGGCTCCTGTTCCGGGGCTGGTGCAGGATTCTTGTAAGCTTGGACGGCAGCCCACGTAACGAGGTAGGGTCTTACAAAATTAAACAAAGAAGGAGCAGGCAACGTAATAGTTTCAGGATGATGTTTGTTAAAGAACAATTGATACTTAAGCTCTCCTGCCCTATTCTTAACAATAAAATCATGTGCCACTATACTTTTATGATCTAGATAAACATGGGGTAGTACCTTTTCTTCCTTCTCAGCATGCCTAATAGGTATGTTAAAATGTGCAGCTAGGCGTGTGGCATAGACGCCTCCAAAGATGGGACCCTTAGTATGGTTCATACTTAACCGTCTAGCAATAATACCGCCCATACTAAAAGTGTTATCACTGTATAAACCATGGTGCAGAATAATTATATCAGGGATACTAAGGTTTCCACTGCTTCCGCGTCCAATTAAACAACAACTAGCAAATAATGCAAAGTAACGTAAAACAGGAAAATTTATGCTAGTGATTCGTGCATCGGAAACCTTTCTAGTTTCTCCTACAGTGATAGTATCAATAAACCCAACCACATCATCATGATGTGGTTCTTCTGTCTTGCCCTCAAAAGGGATTAAACAAATCCGACAGAAATCATAAAGTGACATCTCCTTATGCTCATCACATAAATGAAACTCCACCGTAGGTGGTGAGTTCCTAGAATGAAAATGAAAGTTTTGCACAAAAGTATTTTTGAGTAAGAGATACTGATCGCATTGGTCGTGGAGGAAAGCGGTGAGGCCTGCATTGTGAGCCAATTCATGAAAATCTTCATAGATACCGGCTGCTCTCAAGAAATCTTCAGAAGGCCATTCACACGCCCGAATCTCCGCGGTGCGCGGCAAATTATACTTAGGCTTCGGTGCCTTTTCCTTCGAGTTTTGGCTCGATGAGCCCCTCAAAAATCTCCTCATTATTTTTCTGAAACAATCTAAAATTTTTAGTAACTTCAAACAAAAGTGAACCAACTTCAATAATATTGATAGCAACTACTCCTACAAGTGCCTAGAGCCTATATCAAGCATTAGAACTACTTAGAACCATATAAATTTGACATGCAAGCTCAAGAACATGGTCACCTATGCAGCACAAATTTGCAAAGAATAAGGCACTAGAACAAAAACTAATTGGACCAATGGAGGAGTCACATACCAAGGAACAATCTCCCCAAGCAGTTTTGCGAGAGGTGCTTTGAGCAAGGAGATCGAAAATCACAGCAAAAGTGGCTGGAACTCGTGCTTGAGTTGGTTTTTCGGGTTTGTGTGAGATAGAGGAAGAAGATGGGTGCTGGGATAAGTGGAGGAGGGCCACCGTGGGCCCACGAGGCAGGGGGCGCGCCCTGGGGGGGGCCACCAGCCTCGTGGCCAGGTGGCAGCTCCTCCCGCGGTAATTTTTGCACAGTAAATCCTCAAATATTCCCGAAAAAATCATATTAAATTGACATGTCATTCCGAGGACTTTTATTTTCGGGATATTTTTATATTGCACGGATAAGTCAAGGAACAGACAAAAAAATACTATTGTTTACTTTATTTCTACTAAATAACAGAAAGTAAAAGTGGGGTACAGAAGTTTGTGCTTCTAGTTTCATCCATCTCATGCTCATCAAAAAGAATCCACTAACAAGGTTGATCAAGTCTTGTTAACAAACTCGTTCCGATAATCATGAAACCGGAGAAATTTCGAATAACACTAAGTTACCTCAACGGGGATATGCACACCCCCAATAATAAGAATATCATATTTCTTCTTGACAGTAGGAAGAGGAAATTCAAAACCTCCAAATATAATCGATGGAATTTTTCCAATAGAGTTGATACTATGAACTTGAGGTTGTTTCCTCGGAAAGTGTACCGTATGCTCATTACCATTAACATGAAAAGTGACATTGCCTTTGTTGCAATCAATAACAGCCCCTGCAGTATTAAGAAAAGGTCTTCCAAGAATAATAGACATACTATCATCCTCGGGAATATCAAGAATAACAAAGTCCGTTAAAATAGTAACGTTTGCAACCACAACAGGCACATCCTCACAGATACCGACAGGTATAGCAGTTGATTTATCAGCCATTTGCAAAGATATTTTAGTAGGTGTCAGCTTATTCAAGTCAAGTCTACGATATAAAGAGAGCGGCATAACACTAACACCGGCTCCAAGATCACATAAAGCAGTTTTAATATAATTCCTTTTAATGGAGCAAGGTATAGTGGGTACTCCCGGGTCTCCAAGTTTCCTTGGTATTCCACCCTTAAAAGTATAATTAGCAAGCATGGTGGAAATTTCAGCTTCCGGTATCTTTCTTTTATTAGTAATGATATCCTTCATATATTTAGCATAAGGATTTGTTTTAAGCACATCAGTTAATCTCATACGCAAAAAGATAGGCCTAATCATTTTAGCAAAGCGCTCAAAATCCTCGTCATCCTTTTTCTTGGATGGTTTCGGAGGAAAAGGCATAGGTTTCTGAACCCAAGGTTCCCTTTCTTTACCATGTTTCCTAGCAACAAAGTCTCTTTTATCATAATGTTGATTCTTTGATTGTGGGTTATCAAGATCAACAACAGGTTTAATTTCTACATCATTGTCATTACTAGGTTGAGCATCATCATGAGCATCATCATTAATATTTTTACTAGGTTCATGTTCATTACCAGATTGTGTTTCAGTATCAGACATAGATATATCATTTGGATTATCAGGTGGTTTAGCAATAGGTTCACTAGAAGTTTGCACAGTTCTATCATTTTTCTTCTTCTTCTTTTCAGAAGAACTAGGAACATCAATATTATTTCTTTGAGAATCTTGCTTGATTCTCTTAGGGTGGCCTTCAGGATACAAAGGTTCCTGAGTCATTCTACCAGTTCTAGTAGCCACTCTAATAGCATAATCATTTTTCTTACTATTCATTTCATCAAGCACTTCTTTTTGAGCCTTAAGTACTTGTTCTACTTGAGTGGTAACAATAGAGGCATGTTTGCTAACAAGTTTAAGTTCACCTTTAATATCAGCCATATAATCACCCAAGCGTCTAATCATATAAGCATTTTCTTTTAATTGTCTACCAAAATAAGCATTGAAGTCGTCTTGCTTAAACATAAAGTTATCAAACTCATCCAAGCACTGACTAGCAATTTTAGTAGGAGGGACTTCAGCTTTATCATATCTATAGAGAGAATTTACCTTTACTACCTGTGTCGGGATATCGAGATCAGGAGGTTCTTCAGTAAATAAAGAATTGAGATCATATGTTTCTTCAATAGGCGGTGAATTAAGACCATGTATTTCTTCAATAGGAGGTAAATTCTTAACGTCTTCAGCTTTAATACCTTTTCTTTCATAGATTTCTTTGCCTCTTGCATATCTTCGAGACTGAGGAATAAAACACCTCTCTTCTTCGGAGTTGGTTTAAGAATGGGCTCAGTAATTGGAGCAGGAGCTGGCTCAGGAATTGGCTTAGGAGGTGGCTTAGGAGGTGCCCAATTATTTTCATTTGTAAACATATTATTCAATAGAATTTCAGCTTCATCCGGTGTTCTTTCCCTGAAAAGAGAACCAACACAACTATCCAGGTAATCTCTGGAAGCGTCGGTTAGTCCATTATAAAAGATATCAAGTATTTCAGGTTTCTTAAGAGGATGATCAGTCAAAGCATTAAGTAACTTGAGAAGCCTCCCCCAAGCTTGTGGGAGACTCGCTTCTTTAATTCACACGAAGTTGTATATTTCCCTCAAAGCAGCTTGTTTCTTATGAGCAGGGAAATATTTAGCAGAGAAGTAATAAATCATATCCTGGGGACTACACACACAACCAGGATCAAGAGAATTAAACCATATCTTAGCATCACCCTTTAATGAGAACGGAAATATTTTGAGTATATAGAGGTAACGCGATCTCTCATCATTAGTGAATAGGGCAGCTATATCATTTAACTTAGTAAGATGTGCCACAACAGTTTCAGATTCATAGCCATAAAACGGATCAGATTCAACCAAAGTAATTATATCAGGATCAACAGAGAATTCATAATCCTTATCAGGAACACAAATAGGTGAAGTAGCAAAAGCAGGGTCAGGTCTCATTTTATCTCTAAGTGATTCTTTGTTCCATTTAATTAATAACCTTTTAAGCTCATATCTATCTTTGCAAGCAAAAATAGCGGCAGAAGATTCCATATCAAAAAGACAACCCTCAGGAATAACAGGCATATTTTCATCATCACTATCATCATCGTATTCAGATTCAATAATTTCTTTTTCTCTAGCCCTAGCAATTTGTTCATCAAGAAATTTACTAAGTGGCACAGTAGTATCAGGCATAGAAGCAGTTTCATGCGTAGCAGAAGTGGCATCATCAATAACATGCGACATATTAGAACGAATAGCAGAAGCAGGTGTAGGTGTCGCAAACTTACTCATAATAGAAGGTGAATCAAGTGCAGAGCTAGATGGCAGTTCCTTACTTCCCCTCATAGTTGAGGGATAGATCTTGGTTTTTGGATCTCTCAAGTTCTTCATAGTGTCCAGCAGATATAAATCCCAAGTGACTCAAAGAATAGAGCTATGCTCCCCGGCAACGGCGCCAAAAATTAGTCTTGATAACCCACAAGTATAGGGGATCGCAACATCTTTCGAGGGTAGAGTATTCAACCCAAATTTATTGATTCGACACAAGGGGAGCCAAAGAATATTCTCAAGTATTAGCAGTTGAGTTGTCAATTCAACCACACCTGGAAACTTAGTATCTGCAGCAAAGTGTTTAGTAGCAAAGTAATATGATAGTGGTGGTAGCGGCAACAAAAGTAAAGACAACAAAAGTAATGTTTTTGGTATTTTGTAGTAATTGTAACAGTAGCATCGGGAAACTAAATAAGCGTAAACCAGTATATGGAAAACTCGTAGGCACCGGATCAGTGATGGATAATTATGCCGGATGCAGTTCATCATGTAACAGTCATAACATAGGGTGACACAGAACTAGCTCCAATTCATCAATGTAATGTAGGCATGTATTCCGTATATAGTCATACGTGCTTATGGAAAAGAACTTGCATGACATCTTTTGTCCTACCCTCCCGTGGCAGCGGGGTCCTATTGGAAACTAAGGGATATTAAGGCCTCCTTTTAATAGAGAACCAGAACAAAGCATTAGCACATAGTGAATACATGAACTCCTCAAACTATGGTCATCACTGGGAGTGGTCCCGATTATTGTCACTTCGGGGTTGCTGGATCATAACACATAGTAGGTGACTATAGACTTGCAAGATAGGATCAAGAACTCACATATATTCATGAAAACATAATAGGTTCAGATCTGAAATCATGGCACTCGGGCCCTAGTGACAAGCATTAAGCATAGCAAAGTCATAGCAACATCAATCTCAGAACATAATGGATACTAGGGATCAAACCCTAACAAAACTAACTCAATTACATGATAAATCTCATCCAACCCATCACCGTCCAGCAAGCCTACGATGGAATTACTCATGCACGACGGTGAGCATCATGAAATTGGTGATGGAGGATGGTTGATGATGACGACGGCGACGAATCCCCCTCTCCGGAGCCCCGAACGGACTCCAGATCAGCCCTCCCGAGAGGTTTTAGGGCTTGGCAGCGGCTCCGTATCGTAAAACGTGATGATTTCTTCTCTCTGATTTTTTTCTCATCGAAACTCAATATATGGAGGTGGAGTTGGAGTCAGAGACGCAACAGGGGGCCCACGAGGTAGGGGGGCGCGCCCTAGGGGGGGCGCCCCCCACCCTCGTGAGAAGGGTGTGGGCCCCCTGGTCTTCATCTTTGGCGAGGATTTTTTTCTAAGATGTTCCATGGAGTTTCAGGTCATTCCGAGAATATTTGTTTTCTGCACATAAAACAACATCATGGTAATTCTGCTGAAAACAGCGTCAGTCCGGGTTAGTTCCATTCAAATCATACAAGTTAGAGTCCAAAACAAGGGCAAAAGTGTTTGGAAAAGTAGATACGACGGAGACGTATCAATGACAAAAATGAATTGATTCCTCAAAGAATTATTACTGGTTATAGGATGGTAATTGATTTCCGCAAATTAAATAAGGCTACTAAAAAGGATCATTACCCCTTACCTTTTATCGATCAAATGCTAGAAAGATTGTCCAAACATACACATTTTTGCTTTCTAGATGGTTATTCTGGTTTCTCTCAAATACCTGTGTCAGCCAAAGATCAATCAAAGACTACTTTCACATGCCCTTTTGGTACTTTTGCTTATAGACGTATGCCTTTTGGTTTATGTAATGCACCTGCTACCTTTCAAAGATGCATGATGGCTATATTCTATGACTTTTGTGAAAAGATTTGTGAGGTTTTAATGGATGACTTTTCCGTCTATGGATCTTCTTTTGATGATTGCTCGAGCAACCTTGATCGAGTTTTGCAGAGATGTGAAGAAACTAATCTTGTCCTGAATTGGGAAAAGTGCCACTTTATGGTTAATGAAGGTATTGTCTTGGGGCATAAAGTTTCTGAAAGAGGTATTGAAGTTGATAAAGCCAAGGTTGATGCTATTGAAAAGATGCCATGTCCCAAGGACATCAAAGGTATAAGAAGTTTCCTTGGTCATGCCAGTTTCTATAGGAGGTTCATTAAGGACTTCTAAAAAATCTCTCGGCCTCTGACTAATTTATTACAAAAAGATATACCATTTGTCTTTGATGATGATTGTGTAGTAGCATTTGAAATACTTAAGAAAGCATTGATCTCTGCACCTATTATTCAGCCACCTGATTGGAATTTACCCTTTGAAATTATGTGTGATGCTAGTGATTATGCTGTAGGTGCTGTTCTAGGACAAAGAGTTGATAAGAAATTAAATGTTATTCAATATGCTAGTAAAACTCTAGACAATGCTCAAAGACATATGCTACTACTGAAAAAGAATTCTTAGCAGTCGTATTTGCCTGTCATAAGTTTAGACCTTATATTGTTGATTCTAAAGTAACTATTCACACTGATCATGCTGCTATTAAATATCTTATGGAAAAGAAATATGCTAAACCTAGACTTATTAGATGGGTTCTCTTGCTTCAAGAATTTGATCTACATATTGTTGATAGAAAAGGAGCCGAGAACCCCATTGCAGACAACTTGTCTAGGTTAGAAAATGTGCTTGATGACCCACTACCTATTGATGATAGCTTTTGTGATGAGCAATTAAATGTCATAAATGCTTCTCATACTGCTCCATGGTATGCTGATTATGCTAATTACATTGTTGCTAAGTTTATACCACCTAGTTTCACATACCAGCAAAAGAAAAAGTTCTTCTATGATTTGAGGCATTACTTTTGGGATGGCCCACACCTTTATAAAGAAGGAGTAGATGGTGTTATTAGACGTTGTGTACCTGAGCATGAATAGGAACAGATCCTACACAAGTGTCACTCCGAAGCTTATGGCAGACACCATGCTGGAGATAGAACTGCACATAAGGTACTACAATCTGGTTTTTATTGGCCTACTCTCTTCAAGGATGCCCGTAAGTTTGTCTTATCTTGTGATGAATGTCAAAGAATTGGTAATATTAGTAGACGTCAAGAAATGCCTACGAATTATTCACTTATTATTGAACCATTTGATGTTTGGGGCTTTGACTATATGGGACCTTTTCCTTCCTCTAATGGTTTTACACATATTTTAGTTGCTCTTGATTATGTTACTAAGTGGGTAGAAGCTATTCCAACTAGTAATGTTGATCATAACACCTCTATTAAAATGCTTAAAGAAGTTATCTTTCCAAGGTTTGGAGTCCCTAGATATTTAATGACTAATGGTGGTTCACATTTTATTCATGGTGCTTTCCGTAAAATGCTTGCTAAATACGATGTTAATCATAGAATTGCATCTCCTTATCACCCTCAGTCTAGTGGTCAAGTAGAATTGAGTAATAGAGAACTCAAATTAATTTTGCAAAAGACTGTTAATAGGTGCAGAAAGAATTGGTACAAGAAACTTGATGATGCATTATGGGCCTATAGAACTGCATATAAAAATCCTATGGGTATGTCTCCGTATAAAATGGTCTATGGAAAAGCATGTCACTTACCTCTTGAACTAGAACACAAGGCTTATTAGGCTATTAAAGAACTAAATTATGATTTTAAACTTGCCGGTGAGAAGAGGTTATTTGATATTAACTCACTTGATGAATGGAGAACCCAAGCCTACGAAAATGCCAAGTTGTTTAAAGAAAAAGTTAAAAGGTGGCATGATAAAAGAATACAAAAGCGCGAGTTTAATGTAGGTGATTATGTATTGCTATACAACTCTCGTTTAAGATTTTTTACAAGAAAACTTCTCTCTAAATGGGAAGGTCCTTACGTTATCGAAGAGGTCTACCGTTCCGGGGCCATAAAAATCAACAACTTCGAAGGCACAAATTCAAAGGTGGTAAATGGTCAAAGAATCAAACATTATATCTCAGGTAATCCCATAAATGTTGAAACTAATGTTATTGAAACCGTAACCCCGAAGGAATACATAAAGGACACCTTCTGGAATGTTTCAGACTCAGAAAAAGGAATAGGTATGTGGTAAGGTAAGTAAACCGACTCCAAAACAGTTTTTAAGGCAATATTTCTCCATTTTGGAATATTTAGAAAAATAAAGAAATAAGCAGCAGTCCGGAAAGGACACGAGGGCTCCACGAGGGTGGAGGGCGCGCCCTACCCCCTGGGCGCGCCCCCTACCTCGTGGGCACCTCGTGTGCTCTCCGGACTCCGTTTTCTTACAGGACACGTATTTTGGTCTCTAAAAATTCATTATATAACCTCCCGGGGGTTTTGACTCCCGTATCACGCAAAAATCTCCTGTCTTTGTTTCGAGCTGTTTTCTGTCAGGGTTGTCAAGGTCAGGCACTATGTCGCCTCCCTCCTCCTCCAACCATGAGGGCAACGATGCTTGGCTAATGAAAATAGAGCGGAAGAGAGAAGAATCTATGGAGATGAACAAGGATGAAGGGATCAAGAAGGCCATGGAGGACCAAGTTCCGGCAAAAGAAGACACCCTTCAACTGGATCACAATTCTCTTACCCCAACAGAAATCGAAGCTTTCAAGATGATCGAGTTAGCTCGTATACAAAATAAGTATCTCACACCTGAAAATATTTTGTTGAAGGAGAATATCATCGCACTCAAGGGCATTATCCACAAGTTAGAAGACCTCCTACGCTCGATGTGTGACTATCCATCATCAACAACTCCACCTTCTTCACCAACAAAGGAGACATAATCACCTGGGTATGGGCACTCCACTTGGCAACTGCCAAGCTTGGGGGAGTGCCCCGGTATCGTATCACCATCACTTTTATATTTACCGTTTTTCTTAGTTCGATCCTTTTGGTAATATCTTTATCTAGTAGAATAAAAGTACTTAGTATGATCTAGTTGTGAATTTTGCTTTATTACCTTTCTATGTAATCGAGTCCATGAGCTATATAATAAAGATTAGTGTTGAGTCAAGGGCTTGATTATCTTTGCCATGATCCTAAGTGAATAAAAGAAAAGAGAAAGAAATAAAAAGAAACAAAGAGATCATGTGACTCTTATGGAGAGTAATGAGCTCATATAGAAAGAGTATGATGAATAAAAGTTATTGAGAGTTGACAAACATAGTTTTGGTCATCGTTGCAATTAATAGGAAGTAATACAGAAAGAGAGGTCTTCACATATAAATATACTATCTTAGACATCTTTTATGATTGTGAGCACTCATTAAAATATGACATGCTAAAGAGTTGACATTGGACAAGGAAGACAACGTAATGGGTTATGTTCTCTTACATCTGAGATAAATTATATTGTCTTGGATCCTCCAACATGTTGAGCTTGCCTCTCCCCCTCATGCTAGCCAAATTCATTGCACCAAGTAGAGATACTACTTGTGCTTCCAAATACCCTTAAACCAGTTTTTCCATGAGAGTCCACCATACCTACCTATGGATTGAGTAAGATCCATCAAGTAAGTTGTCATCGGTGCAAGCAATAAAAATTGCTCTCTAAATATGTATGATTGATTGGGGTGGAAGAAATAAGCTTTATATGATCATGTGATATGGAAGTAATAAAAGCGACAGGCTGCATAATAAAGGTCCATATCACAAGTGGCAATATAAAGTGATGTTCTTTCGCATTAGGATTTTGTGCATTTACCCATAAAAGCGCATGACAACCTCTGCTTCCCTCTGTGAAGGGCCTATCTTTTACTTTTATCTCCTACTTTACATAAGAGTCATGTTGATCTTCACCCTTCCTTTTTACATTTTATCCTTTGGCAAGCACAATATGTTGGAAAGATCCTGGTATATATGGCTAATTGGATGTGGGTTTTCATGAACTATTACTGTTGACATTACCCTTGAGGTAAAACATTGGGAGGCAAAACTATAAGCCCCTATCTTTCTCTGTGTCCGATTAAAACTCCATACCCATAAGTATTGTGTGAGTGTCAGCAATTGTCAAATACTATATAATAGTTGAGTATGTGGACTTGCTGAAAAGCTCTTATACATTGACTCTTTCCTATGTTATGATAAATTGCAATTGCTTCAATGACTGAGATTATAGTTTGTTAGTTTTCAATGAAGTTTACGATTCATACTTGATATTGTGATTGAATTATTACTCTAGCATAAGATATCATATGACAAGAATTATATAAGTTGCTGCTCTAAGAATGATCATGATGCCCTCATGTCCGTATTTTATTTTTATCGACACCTTCATCTCTAAACATGTGGACATATTTTTCGATTTCGGCTTTTCGCTTGAGGACAAGCGAGGTCTAAGCTTGGGGGAGTTGATACGTCCATTTTGCATCATGCTTTTATATCAATATTTATTGCATTATGGGCTGTTATTACACATTATGTCACAATACTTATGCCTATTCTCTCTTATTTTATAAGGTTTACATAAAGAAGGGAGAATGCCGGCAGCTGGGATTCTGGCTGGAAAAGGAGCAAATATTAGAGACCTATTCTGCACAGCTCCAAAAGTCCTCAAACTTCACGGATGATGTTTTCCAAATATATAAAAAACATTGAGCTCAAGAACTTCACCAGGGGGGCCACACCCTGCCCACGAGGGTGGGGGGCGCGCCCCCTACCTCGTGGGCCCCCTGGTGGCCCTCCAGTGACCATCTTCTGCTATATGGACTCTTTCGATGGGAAAAAAATCATAAGCCATCTTCTCGGATGAAACTCCGCCGCCACGAGGCGGACCCTTGGCCGAGCCAATCTAGGGTTCTGGCGGGGCTATTCTGCCAGGGAAACTTCCCTCCCGGAGGGGGAAATCATCGTCACCGTCATCACCAACACTCCTCTCATCGGGAGAGGGCAATCTCCATAAAAATCTTCATCAGCACCATCTCATCTCAAAACCCTAGTTCATCTCTTGTATCCAATTCTTGTCTCCAAATCCGGGATTGGTGCTAGTAGGTTGCTAGTAGTGTTAATTACTCCTTGTAGTTGATGCTAGTTGGTTTAATTGGTGGAAGATCATATGTTCAGATCCTATATGCATATTAATACCCCTCTGATTATGAATATGTTTATGCTTTGCGAGTAGTTACTTTTGTTCTTGAGGACATGGGAGAAGTCTTGCTATTAGTAGTCATGTGAATTTGGTATTCGTTCGATATTTTGATGAGATGTATGTTGTCTCTCCTCTAGTGGTGTTATGTGAACGTCGACTACATGAAACTTCACCATTGTTTGGGTCTAGAGGAAGGCATTGGGAAGTAATAAGTAGATGATGGGTTGCTAGAGTGACAGAAGCTTAAACCCTAGTTTATGCGTTGCTTCATAAGGGGCTGATTTGGATCCATATGTTTCATGCTATGGTTAGGTTTACCTTAATACTTTTGTTGTATTTGCGGACGCTTGCAATAGAGGTTAATCATAAGTGGGATGTTTGTCCAAGTAAGGACAGCACCCAAGTACCGGTCCACCCACATACCAAATTATCAAAATACAGAACGCGAATCATATGAGCGTGATGAAAACTAGCTTGACGATATTCCCATGTGTCCTTGGGAGCGCTTTACATCATATAAGAGTTTGTCCAGGCTTGTCCTTTGCTAAAAAAGGATTGGGCCACCTTGCTGCACCCTATTTACTTTTGTTACCTGTTGCTCGTTACAAATTATCTTATCACAAAACTATCTGTTACCACTTATTTCAGTACTTGCAGAGAATACCTTGCTGGAAACCGCTTATCATTTCCTTCTGCTCCTCGTTGGGTTCGACACTCTTACTTATCGAAAGGACTACGATAGATCCCCTATACTTGTGGGTCATCACCGGACATTTGGGCCCCAGGCCGGACATCCGGCTCCTGGAGCGCCAAATCTGCACGGTTCTGGACACTGACCCCTGGATATCCGGCCCCCGGCAACTCAGCCTGTCCCGTTTCACCATTTTGTCCATAACTAATTCATCCGGAGTCCGATTTTTGCGTTCTTTAGCTCATTGAAAAGCTCTTTACATCCCCCTTACCACAAAAATACTACCATGACCATTTAACTCCATCAAATTTTTAGAACTTTGGCATCTTTGCCTAGGGCTTCCACCATATCATCCGCATAACCACCACCGACTTCCGCAACCTAACCCTTTTTGTTCCTTATAGCATTTGAGGTTGTTTGAGTTGTGATTTGAGTCTCCTAAGGTGTTTAGGATACTTAGGGACGATTGCTTCTTCATCAACCACCACCACCACCATAACTTCCGCATATGCTTGACCACCATACACATCCACCACCACACCTTAACCCAATTTTGTTTGTGTTGTGAGTTGTGTCTCCTAAGGTGTTTTGGCTACTTAGGGATCGCGTTTCCAACTCCGACACCATGTATAGTCCACCACCTTACCCTTCATTTTCGCATTGCGTACTCCACAACTCATCATTGCCATTCCGCAATTCCATTGAGTTTTCACAAAACCACCACCACATCTTGATACCACCATTTGAGATTTTGAGTTCGCGATTTTTCCGTTTCCTAAGGTGTTTCGGCTACTTTGGGACGAGTCACCATCATCTTGGTATCTCCATCAAGATCACCGCCACTCATCATCGCCTCGAGTTCGTCATCGACATTGACCACTTCACCATCATCCGTCCGTGGCTTACAAACGACAAACCCTTGACGATAACCTCCATATCATCTCGGTATCGTGGTATCCCTCCATTGTATATTACCTTGCCATTGCATTGTTAACCCCTAGCCCATTTTGCGTTACTTGCCTATCGAGACTAGCCATTTGAGTATTGCCGGCAACGTTACTTGTGCACATTAGTGATCTACACCATACATTGCATACATACCATACCATATTGGTATCATATCATCTCGTGTGCCTCAAGTTTGTTCCCGCATATACACAATTACTATCTTGGTTTGTGCATTTCGCATAGTGGCCATACAAAAAAAGAATAAGCTTTTAAGCAAAAGAGAAAGAGCAAAGAAGCTTTTAAGAAAGTACCATAGCATCATACAACATTGTCATATCCAATCATCTTGGATCACCTTGAGAGGAACATCGGGAACCATACATATATAGCATACTTGGGATAGAAAACTCATACATTTTGCATCTTATAGGTTGTGCACAAGTGTCGTATCCGCCTATAGAGCAATCGTGCCAGCGTCTCTCTTGAGTTGTTCAACACGAGCGTTTTCCGTGGATTCCACATTTTGTGCTCATCCTAGGTTGCACGCCCCCATTTATCTATCCGTGTGTGCGTTTCTGTGTGCCATTCATTGCTATTGGTCTACTTGTTTCACTTGCGAATTTGTGAATCTTTTTCAACATTATTGACTCTTGCTAACATTTTACATCAAATTTTTGTGCCACTATCCTCACCGAGCTCCACCATAAGCCTTACTTGTGTAGGTGTGAGAAACCGACAAGAATTGGTACCAATTGTGCTATTTCCTTGTTACATCATTGAGTGATCACTGATCCATCACTACTAGGGAAAACCTTATACACAGAATGTTACCAGTAGCGCTTGTTAAAATGAGGCGCTACTGCTACTTAGCAGTAGCGTGTCTGCTAGAACGGCGCTACTGTTACCCGCTTAGCAGTAGCGCGGCAGGAACAGAATGCACTACTACTATAATTGCCACACCGTTCAGAGGCTCGAGGACGGTCCAGAGGCTCGAGGACTCCGCGGAGGTGGTGCGTCACCGTGTCAGTGAGGAGGACGCGCATGCCCGTCGCTACTTGTTTGCATTGGAGCACAGGTTCTCCAATACCTGGCAGGTTCTCCAGGGATCTCACTGGAGCTATGATCCCGTGATGGTTCCTTCTCTGTGGGTGTCCACCGCCCGCGCCGATACCCGTCGTGTGCTAGGGTTTTAGTTGTATTAGTGATGTTATATGTATGACACTATTTGGGATGTATTAGTGATAATATTCACGATGTACGGACGCATGAGATGATTTACTTTTGCTTATTGAATGCATGCTAATTTGAGTCCTATAAGATATTTTGAAATGTATATCTTGTGTTGCTCAATATCCAAGTGGCCGGTCATGTTTGCAGGTTACACCTCCGAGTGGCCTATGTTTTGCCGGAGTGTTGATTCATTTCCGTTCCAGCAAATTTGAGGCGCTCGATATGTCCTATTTTAGCAAAGGTCATGCCGGATTTTTCTGTGAATTTTGGCATGACTTGTGCCAGAATATGTAGGAAATATCGAGTGCCCCGGATTTGTGTGTTGAGTATCTTGGTAGTTATCTTCGATCGATTTTCAATTAATGTTTTAACTATGAACATAGGAAATGTGTGATGACGAAAAGGATTTCGGTATTTGCAAATACTGCGAAGACGAGCGCGGCCTGTGCGACGGAATCTTCCTAGATGATGATAGGCGCTTCAGCATCAAGCTGGATGAGAACTTCAAAGTGGATACAGTAAGTCACAACGACAAGTCTTTTTTCGTAATTAAGCATGACATCTGCTTCATTTGCTTCAACTTATATATTTTTTACTATTGTACTAGCGTATCCCCTGCCATCAAGAGTTTTGTATTGGATAAGATAGGTTTCAGTCATACTATGGAGGTAAAGAAAGTTTACTTGAAGACCGAGCATGGTTATATTTTCCACACAAAATTATACAATTCAGACGACTACACCTATTTTGGATGCAAAACATGGCGAGCACTATGCAAGACTTATGCATTTGAGCCTGATATGGTTATCACCTTTGATATTCGCCCGGAAGATGATATTGAAGGTAATACCGACATCTGGGTCGATGTGCAGACGCCTCCAGTTATACCATTATGTAAGTTTCTCAACCATATTTATGTCTTCGATATTGTTTATTCAAAAATAGTTGACAACTAATTTGTATTGTCATCTTATTTCGGTGCAAGCAAACATGTCCAGGGCTTGGTAGAAAGGACCTACTACTGTCCCGAGGCTGAACTCAACTGCGAGGAGCTAAGTCATTATGTTTCATGGCTTGAGGATCTTGATACTGTCAAGACAAATTTTATTCCTGCATTTAGAAATGTTAGTACTGAAAATGTGCGACCAATAGTGTTCGTAATGAACTACGGTCACATCTATTTAGGAAGGATGGTAAGATTTTTACTATTTGTCCTCAGTGCATCTTTTCCATACATTATTTTTGAAGCTAAACTTCATTGCTAAGTATGTTACCATACGATGTTCTTCAACAGGGACTCCCGATGAATGTTGTGCCTTATGGGATCGAGACTAAAGGTACCATGAGTATGATTAGCTTACGGCCAAGATATCCTACATATTACTTTAGTGCATTCAAGATTAGTGACGGATGCTTAGTAGTGCAAGACTGGACCAAATGTGTGATGGAGAAGCGCATAGAAGTACTAGGGGGCAGCAAACAGATGCGCTACCCACGATTAGGAGACATGTTCATCTGCATGCTCCAACTTGATCAAGGAGGAGAGCTACACATGTTTTATGTTATTTTACCTAAGAGAGAGTAGCAGGAGTGATTAGCTAGCTAGAAATGAGTTTGAGGATGATGATGTGCTACACTATTACTATGATGATAAAATAGCTAGTGTTGGTGGTAATGACTATGATGATTATTATTAGCTAGTGTTAGTGGTGATTAAATAAATACTGTTGGTGGTAATGACTATGATGATGATTAAATAGCTTGTGTTGGCGGATTAGATTCAAGTGGAGGCAACATGTGGTGCACATCGAAAGTACTACTAGTCCAAACTAGATCAAGTTTGGATTAGTAGTATACTTTTGACATGCACCACATATTGCCTCCACTTGAACCTAATCCACCTTCATTTGACACACTGTTATGGACATGATGATGTAAACCACCAATATTTGTCCTATGGCGCATAAATACACTAAAAAAAGAATACTAGTAGCGATGGCGAGAAAACATGCTGCCAGTAGTTACATTAGCAGTAGCGCGGGAGTGAACAAACGCTGCAGCTATTTGCCCTAGCAGTAGCGCGTGCGGGCACGCGTTACTGCTAAGCAATAGCTATAGCGCCTTATTAGTAGCGCGCCTACCCGCGCTACTAGTGAGCACAAAACCCGCGCTGCTGCTAGCCTTTTCCCTAGTAGTGCATCTTCAACATCGGTCAAGGTACATTTGGTATAGTTCTTCTCCTTTCTCCACTCACATTTGCTCGAGTTTTGTGATGGATAGGCAAGGCATTTCATCTTCGGTCTACAACAACAACGACGAGTTCGATGCCACGAACAACTCCAACGACGCCAAGATGCAAGCTCAAATGGAGGAGATCAAAACCCTCATCAAGTCCTACAAGCGGTCTTCCTCATCTTCGAGAAGACGCTCAAGAGCACATGCCTCCGAGCTACCATCTCCGGCAAGGTCACATCGGCATCGACACCATCACCACCACGAACGTGAAGGTTAAGAGCTCAACACCAAAAACCGCTCAACGACTTCACCATCTCCCTTGGCATCTTCTCCAAGCGACTTCAAGGCATCTTCGCCTATGGACATACGGCATCTTCTCCCACAAGCACTTCAAGAGAAGCTCCCCAAGCTCAAGTCCGCGACTTCCACGAGCTACTACGACCTCGGCACCGACCATGAGATTCCTTTCTATGGGACTCAAGAACCCGAGGAGTATCTCGAGTGGGAGCGTTTGATGGACGACTACCTCAAGCTACATCAAGTTCCTCCCGAAGATCAAGTGAAGTGCACCACAAGGAACTTCCACGACTACGCGTCCACATGGTGGCTTCACACACCTTCGGAGACCTACAACATGAGTTGGACCAAGACGAAGAGAGCTTTGCGGCGCGAGTTCGTGCCTCAAACCTACATGGAACAACTTCTACGCCAATTGGAGAACACCACCCAAGGATCCAAGTCCATCGACGAGTACTTCAAGGAGATGAAGAAAGCCTTGCGACGAGCCGGCATGGACGCCCCCATTCCGATGAAGTTCCACTTCATGATGGGATTGCACAATGACATCTCCAAGAATCTCTTCCTCGAGAACTACAAGTCCCTCGATGACTACTACATTGCTGCTCTCAAGGCGGAACAAGAACTCATGAAGGCCAAGGCCTCTCCACCCCAAGCACACTTCTCGAAGACCAAGCTCCAAGAAAGCGAGCATGAGGATAGCACCACCAAGATTTCCAAGCCCGGCGAGCTCCAAGACGATGCTCCCATGTTCGACTTCATCGCCATCCCTCTTTGTGGCATTGATGGTGCCGAGTCTACTTCGACTCTTTTTCAAGATGGTGTGGCGACGACTACGACTATGGAGCCAATCAAGGAACATGATTTGGAGGCATGCGACATCGTGACGAGCACGGAGGATGTTTCCATATTAGGAGGCGAGAGTGATGATGTGCCATCTTCGGCCTTCATCCACGGCGACGACAACGAGATGGTTGAGCATGGGATTTTCCCTTCGACCACGGTGACATATGATGACTTGAGTGACTTTAGCCACCATATTGAGAGTGAGAGTGACTTCACCACTAGCCCGATATATGATGTGTTGCCACAATTTCCATGTGAGGAGAGCCACAACCCCCACCACTTGAGTGAGATGAGTGATTCCACCATATGTGACATTGAGTGCACCTACCTTGAGGGAGTGAGTGAACCACCACATAGAGAGAGTGAGATAGTTGAAAGGTCTTGTGAGGCCATTTGCATTTCTAACAACTTGACCTCTACCTCTATTGTGTCTTCTTATTTGGTGCTAGGTCCCATATATGATGACGCGTCGATTCATGACGACTACGTCCTTCCTTTGGACAAGACGATGGCCATGGCGGAATATGATGCACCCCCCACATGGTTCCATCAAGATGATGATCTTGACCACCATTTGGTCTTACCCACCTCACCTACACCACTAGAGTGGAATGAACAAGGTAACATAGGTGAATGTGATGCTCTAGTCCCACCAGTGGACATTCTTGACATTGATTGCTTGCATGATGTTGATCAACCTACTTCCATGCTTCATGCTAGTGCGACTACCCTATGTGATGATTTCTTGCCCATTTATGATGAGTATGGTGATTCTCATGTGGAGTCTATTAGTTGTGATGCTATGTTACATAGGATTTCTTGTGACAATTCTCTAGGTCACATCATGTTTGACAATCCGCTTGACTTGTCATATGCTATGCATGAGATCGACCACATGTCATATTTGCAATCTCTTCATAGTGACTATGCATATGCCATTAAAATAAACCCAATTTGCACATATGGCATAGATGACAAGCCCATGGTTATCGGCATTTGTTTTTCTTGTGATGATATTGATATACTCCCTTTGCATCATTTATCTCATATGCCATGCCATGACCACCTAGCTTCGGATATGCATTGTTTTGGATGTTGTCCATTTTCTCCATATGATGTTTCCATTATTGCTCATGAGGAGACCCCCATAGTTTCCTCATACATTTTAGGAGATTTTGATTCATCCCATCCATTGCATGATCCCAATACTTGTGTGCACAATATGCTCCCCATGAATAAAAATGCTATTGTTGTGCCTTATACACAATAACTATTCTTTCATGATGGATGACATGCTCTTATACCATGCATCAAATTTCTTTGAGCGATGGTTATCTTGTGCTAACTCTCACGTGCACATACACATTATGATGGATGATGTGTACATTTACCCCACACACAATTTATTTCGCTTGTGTCTCTTTTGTGTAGGTACCCATGAATACTTGTCAACCTCTCAATCCCATGAGTTGACAAAAAGAGCTCTAAAGAGCAATGATGACTTGGGATCCCATGGATTGTCTTTCCCACCGCTCTCTTCGCGCATTTCTTCTACATGACCCTCACTTGGCTATGGGTTATTGTCCATTACATATTCTATTCCCATCTTTCCATGTTCACTTTGCATGATATGTTCATTCCTATGCCTTTGACATGCATTTGTGACCCATGCTTTGCATTACACATGATTATTGATTCTAATACTTGTATGTGTATTTGCAAGCTTGGTGGAGATATTGCTTGTTATGGACATGTTTGCTTTGTGACCCATGCCTATGATGATACTATGATATTGCTTTGTGTTCGTGCTTGCGATATGTCATGTGCATTGCCTATTCCTATTATTTGCTCTCATGACATTATTGCCATGATTTACTCTAGTATGTTGCATCTTCACACTACTAGCTTGCACGACTTGATTACTATGATTGCTTGCCTTGTTGCATCACCGATGATTCATACTTGCTCGCTTCATGCGGTTGATGGCAACCATCTACATGCTTTGCACTACATGATTGTTATTGCTTCTTATCATATATCTCCATGTGTTGCTTCTCTCATGTTAGACAATTTGCCATGTATTGAGTGCAACAATGATTCTAATCTTGCTCATGAGATTGCCCCCATAGCATTCTCACATATATTTGGAGATTTTGACATATTTCTTGTGAAGCATGCTTGCCTTGCTTCTTTGCACCATATACCTCGTGCCATGAATATTGCCATTGTTGCATCATATTTTTCATGCACTTGTGCTTCTAATGGTTATGTGCAAGAGAAGAGAACCATCATGATGGATGATATGTTTATCTACCATGCGCATACGTTCTTTCTTTTGTTGTGTGCATGTGTAGGATACTTGGACTTTGTGTCAACTTCCACGTCACGTGAGTTGACAATCCGAGCTCTTGAGAGCGAACCAACTTCTACCACAATGATTCTACATCGCACTTGCTTGTACTTCGGCATTGTGAAGGACACACAAGGACATGCCTACAAGGTGACATCTTTCTTGAGCATGGATATGACGGATCATACTACTTGTGTTGCTTGCACCATGAGACTTATTGTTCATCTTGGACCACTTGATTGCACACATGTTAGAGATCTTGCTTCGACTTGTCATTTTCACCGTTCCGTGCATCATGATATATGTGCCTTGTGTGTTGCATCCAATTCTTGGATTACTTGCTCCTCTCATATGTTTGGTTGCAACAATGTCATCACTTCACATATGCCATGTCCCATTGATTGCTACATGCTTGCCTTGATTGCCTCACACATGATGAACAATTGCTCTTTCCATTGTGTTGAGTGCCACACGATATTCACTACACCCCATGCACATTATGCTTGGATTGTCTTGCACTTGACCCATGTGTTTAGACACTTCATTTTATTTGGTGTTGTGAATGATTCTTATGCCTACCATAGACCTTTCATTGAGCGCTTTGCCCATGCTTGCTATGACTTTGAGGTAGATGCTTATTCTTTTGTTACACATATTTGCATCACTACCTCACATTTACATACTTGTCCCCATGATATCTTTGCTTGTGCTCGATTGATATGCTTACATGCCATGTCACAATCCCTTGTCACACCATATGCTTTGCATGATGACGACACTTGTTTGGTCACTCACCTCTTGAATGCTTGGTTTTGCACTAACGCTAACCACATTTGTTTTTCCAAGTGTTTGTTGTCCTTACTCCTTTTGAAGGAATCACAAGATGGTGCGACATTGGAGAGTGCCCATTTCGAGCTTCAAGATGACAAGTACTTGGTGAACGTCCACTTCTACACGGCGAAGCCATCTCTTTCCCATGGTGATTTGGTTTTTGATCCGAGGTCGGATCTTTCCCAAGGGAGGGGAGATGATGCGGAGCATCCTATGGACATCACCATGTCAAGAGTCCGTTCGGCGGGTGACACGTGCGACATCTACTTCACATACACAAAGGTGAATCATCTCCTATACACGTGCTCACTTGACCCCTTCGAGGATGGTATACTACTTGACACTCTACTCGTGTGCATGCATAGGTATTGTCAGAACACTACAGACGACGAGGAGGAGTGCAAGCGCTAAGGAACAACTACACCATCCGGGAGGGAAGCCTGGAAGCGACGACAGAAGAAGACGGAGCTGCTGAAGCTACATCGGCCGGACATCAGGCACCTGTGCAGCCGCCCAACTGCTGCACCAATAGTCGGCCGAACAAGCCTCGGTGGCCGGACATCCGGCGCCAACCCCGGACATCCGGCGCCTCCCAACAGCCCGGACATCCGGCATCTCCCCCGAAAATCCGGCACCGACGTATCCAGAGAGCAGCTGAACCTCCACTTCAGCCCGGACATCCGGCCGCGACCCCGGACATCTGGCTCGTCCCGAAGCCCCGGACATCCGGCCTCCAGCCCGGACGTCCGGCACCCGCGCGTGCCTAACCGGGCCAAAGGCCTATGTACCCCCTCCTCACTTACCCCTTCGTGGCTCTAGACTATATATACTCCTCCACCTCCTTTTAGTTAGGGTTAGCGTTGTGATAGCTCATATTAGAGATAGAGCCTCACTCATCCACACTGGATCTACTCCACGAGAGAGACCGCGACCCCTCTACGGAGAAGATCCACGTTGGATTAAAGACCTCCTCACGGAGAAGACCATCAAGACCTCCTCACGGAGAAGACCGGTTACCATTTGTATCGTCCCTTGTTGACTTTGAATCTTGTATCTCCTTTTGTGTACTTGGATCTAGCATATGTGTGATCGTTCTTGTTGGTTTGAGTGATTCTCTCGTGTTCTTCGTGTTCATCGCGGGTTCCGCTCCTTTCGTGAAAGATTGTCCATCCAAGGTTCCACCCTACATCACTTTCTTACAGAAAACACCAGAAGACACAACTATTTCTTTTTTGTTTTCCATTTTCCGTTCTTCATCTGTAAAAGGAAAAAAATATTTGTGGGTAAAATAAAAAAACATAGAAGAAACTATGGCTAGATACCTAATGATATTCACAGAACCACACAAGATACTTTCTTATCGAAAACCCCAGAAGACACAACCATACAAGATCTTGTACGTTTTCTTTGTATTTCTTTCAACTATTTCTATTCAAAACCGTAGGACCTTTTTTCCCTAATCCACGCTCTATTAGAATATAACTATTTGTTTTTTTCGTTTTATGTTCTTCATTTCGAAAATGAAAACAAATTTATATTAGAATAGAACTATTTCTTTCTTGTTTTCCATTTTCTGTTCTTCATTTGTACAAGGAAAAAGATGTTTGTGGGTAAAATGAAAAAAAAACATAGGAAAAACTATGGCTAGATACCTAATGATATTCACAGAACCACACAAGATACTTTCTTATAGAAAACACCAGAAGACACAACTATTTCTTTTTTGTTTTCCATTTTCTGTTCTTCATCTGTAAAAGGGAAAAAATATTTGTGGGTAAAATAAAAAAAACATAGAAGAAACTATGGCTAGATACCTAATGATATTCACAGAACCACACAAGATACTTCCTTATCGAAAACACCAGAAGACACAACCATACGAGATCTTGTACGTTTTCTTTGTATTTCTTTCAACTGTTTCTATTCAAAACCGTAGGAAGTTGATCTCTCGAGTGCTCCGCGCCATCGCCTTCTCTTTTCAAGTAGGTCGCCACCCCATCCTTCCACTGTCCCCCTCCCCCATGTGGGAATGTGTGAAGGCCCCGATATATCGGATGGACTCATAGTGTTTTTCGACTCACGTCTTTTAGGTAGGTTTTCGATAACTGTTACTTTTTTTACCCTTTTGACGGTGGTGGCAGCGACACTCGGTAAAGTATTCTCAAACAATGTGTTGATGGTGGTGACAACAAAGCCGGTCCAGCGAATAAATTCCCTCAAGTCTCTCCATTTCGATGGTGTCATCGACGGTGACATCAATGGCTAGACAGTGTATTTTTCTGCCAGCCAATTTGGCTGGTGAGGTTATGATCTGCAGGGTTTCTTGGCTCATGAAACAACCTCCTTTTTTAAAAGTATCAGATCTATTATAAAAATTCACAGGAAGTACAAAACACCTTAAACATTATAAAATTTACACAGAGATTTCGAGACCATCGAACGAGCACTACTACCGTTCGAATGAGCCGCTGGTGCGCCGTTGTCGTCACTCCTTTACCGGAGTCGGCTTGACCTTGTCGATGACAGTCGGAAAGTTTTCACATGGCTTCCTTTTATCCCGCAGCCTCGCCTCCGTCATGTTGGTATGACCTTTGGTGCTGACATGATGCATGCGAGAAACAATGGAGTCTTGGCTCTTAGATCTGCAACTCTTGCAGCAGTGACGATGTCGTCTTCAGGATATTGGATCGACAAGACGTGTCTTTCACGACTTCTTGTCTGCGATCAACAACGACAAGATGTCGGCTACAATGGAGTGGTATGCGGCGGCGCGCCATCGACCCGTTTGGAATGATGAAAATGGCCGATCCTTTGAAATTTTGATGTACTCGCTTTGTAAACAAAAAAAAAATGTTTTAGATCACTAAAGAGGAACTTTCTTAGGGAACTTCTTTGTTTTGTTTTTGGGGCATTTGGTTATTAGATCCGCGTTCTTTTTCGCAAAATAAACAAATAAATAATCAGAGTGTATAATAACGCATCAAGATTCGTGCGGAATTAACCTGCTCAGATTGCAGGAAAAAGATAGCACGGTCGACGATCCTCCGCCGCAATCCTTCTAATCTGCTGCTGGAGAGGAGAGGCCAACGTAGCTTAGTGTCCAAACATACCGACTAGCGAAGGAGGTGGTGGCTGGCGGCGGCAGCAACGGCGATGGGGATCTGGGGCTGGCCGTGGGGGCGGCGTGGGCTCTCGGGCTTCGGATCCGCGTCCACCGCTGAGGACATCGCCGCCGGCATCGACGCCAGCCATCTCACAGCCATCGTCACAGGTGCGTGCTTCTGCTGCAGCACTTTTTACGAGACTGCTTGTCCCTTGTGTGCTACTGCTAGTAGTGGCTGGATGCAGAGTCTCATCGCTTGCTGACAGTGTGCTGATTAATTAACAAATTAGTGATTAAAAAGCTCAAAATATCATTAATGGGATTATTTGCATTTGGAATCTGTAATTATTGGAGCTATTTGTACTGTATTATTTTTGAGTAAATAGTAAGGGAATTGTACAGTTATCATGATTTAAAGACAGTTTCAAGCACATTTATGCTCATTCCGAGTACAGTACAATACATGAGGCAGACTGATGATTCTGCACTATTGATTGTCATATGCAGGAGCAACAAATGGCATTGGCAAGGAGACGGCCAGAGTTCTTGCACTGAGGGGAGCAAACGTGATCATACCAGCAAGGACGCTCGAGAGTGGCCTGAAGGTGAAAGAGAGCCTCGCTGAAGAGGTCCCGAGCTCCAAGCTACATGTCATGGAGATGGATCTGAGCTCCCTCGACTCTGTGCGCACCTTCGCGGGCTCCTTCAACTCCTCCCATAAGCATCTGAACGTCCTCATGTATGTCATTGTAATTAGGCATCATCAAATATTCAAAAGAGGCACACAGTTTGGTTGGTACTAGTAAACACACTCACTGGGTTATTTATTCTGGCCTTCTCTGAAGAAACAATGCAGGAATAATGGCCTGCCCTTTCCAGCTATCCAAAGATGGCATTGAGCTACAATTCGCAACGAATCATCTCGGTATGTATTGTGCAGTTACATCCCTTTATGTTATAAATAAGAGCTGTATAAGTTTGTCACTAGTGTCATGACCGTCGTGTAGATGCCTTTGATCGTACACTGTTACCCATCAACAGTCATTCATGTAAACATCAGAATATCTGCTATTGCTGATGCTGCGTTGATATGAGATGTTCAGTAGTCCAGGCCTCTTCAAACACCTTTTGAATTTTTCACCTTGCGAGCAGGCCATTTCTTGCTGACAAATCTTCTACTTGACAAGATGAAATCAACTGCCAAGGAGACCGGTGTGCAGGGTAGGATCGTAAACCTAGCTTCAACAGCTCATAGAAGGAGTGATGGCAAAGGCTTTGATCTGAACAAGCTGAACAACGAGTCCAAGTCAGCAATATGCTATTCTTTACTGATTTTGTTTGCATGAATTCAACATAAGATCTAGCTGAAGTTCTTTCTAACGTATTGAAAATTTTACAGGTACAATGCATTTAGTGCATACTCACACTCCAAATTAGCAAATATTCTCCATGCAAATGAGCTATCCAGGCGTTTTCAGGTCTGCGATCTCTTACACGTTACATCCCTATTATTCATCATGAGTTAAGCCTAGAACACAAGCGCCAGCTGAAACCTGACAATGATTTTTAGTAGTCTAAGGCTCTAAGCGATGCACTTGCAAAATAATGTTGTTATTTTGTCTGAGCTGATGAAACATGATGCACAGTAAGGTAATACACATTGTGTCAGGCCTTAAAGGACTAAAGGTTGTTTGCTGGAAATCCAGGAAGAAGGATGTGATCTGACTGCAAATTCGCTGCACCCTGGAATCATCGGAACCAACATCGTTCGCTACATCACGACAAACAGTAATATCACTGAAAACATAACACATCGATTCCAAAGGAAACTGTTCTGCCCAATACACTTAGCAGTACCCCAAACCTTAAACTGAATGTTCTGCAGGTGTGCTGGCCTCGATTTTCTCGCTGGTCAAGCCTTTTGTGAAGGATATACCCCAGGTAATCGAGACATGGCCGTCAGTGTCAATCTCTTACAAGAAGATCAAGCATATCTCTCATTCCAAAATACACGGCCATCAGTATCAATGTCTCCCAAGAAGATATTTTTCTATGAAAGCTAAAATGATAACAGTATTTTAGCCTGACAAGACTAATCTGTTGTTCAGGGAGCTGCAACTACCTGTTATGTGGCATTGCATCCTGATACCAAGGGTGTGTCCGGCAAATACTTCGCTGGTTGCAACGAGGCGACGCCGACCTCCGTTGCAAGAGATGCAGAGCTGGCCAAGAGGCTGTGGGCGTTTAGTGAAGAACTTGTAGAAAATAGATCAAAATGATGCGATGCGGTGTGCTGTGATTGTGTGCAGCGGCGACGCATAACTCCGCCACTGATTGTTTGTATATATGCATGTACTGATCGAAGAGGGTATGTCTACCTACCTACTGTAAACTGCCAAAAAAAATCCGTGAATACGGAAAATCTTTGCATATCTTTTCATCGATAGGAGAGTGTAGAATACATGGTACAGGGTACAGAAGCAACTCGCAAGCCTGTACACATGGCTGGCCTGAGCGAGTTGCCGGTGCGCATGTAGTCTAGGGGCTGCCCTGCAAAAAAAAAATGTAGTCTAGGGGCTGTGTTACCCCGATACACGATGGCCAACGTTTCCAGGAGAAGGAATTTTTTTGAGAGAAGGCCATCATGACTAGCTTTATTAACTTAGATCAAAATTATATCGTTCACAAGGCTATTGACGACACATGCAGATGGTTCGTCAGTCCAACTATCTGACACTTTATTACAAAAACTAAACTTAGCTAGCTCATGAGGTGCGGTATTCGCCGCACGAAAACAATGCTTGAAGGTGACCCTCCCAATTGACGTAACAGTATCCAGACACTCCGCAAAGACTGCTGCCGATGCATCCCACCATTGTGTTTGTCCTGTGCAAAATTGAATGACTTCAAGGGAGTCTGATTCGGCCTCAACCCGATTAAAGCCTAATGAGTTTGCAAATTGAAGGCCATCTCGCATTGCCCTAGCCTCCATAGCCGTAGCATCTGAAGCACAATCATTGTATTTGCATTGAGCACAACCCATTGTATTTGCATTGAGCACAACCCGGAGGAAGGATTGCTAAACCTTTGTCACCGGCGTGTGCCCAGAAGCGAGATTTGTCTTAAATGGAGTGCACCGTGCGCGCGAGAGAGGTGTTGAAGATAAAGCCGTACCCCTGTTTCCAGATTGTCGAGACGGTGAGAATGGTGAGGGAGGCAATGCCCTGGCGAAAGCAGCCGGTCGAGGTGGAGATGGTAGAGGTGAGCCATTCCATAAAGTCATCGCCGTGCCTCAGGGGTTCGACAGTAAGGGCGCGCCAAGCAAGCACCTCGTGTCAAACTTGCCGAGAGAAAGCGCATCCGGCGAAAAGGTGTTGCGTTGTCTTAGACTCCTGGTCACATAGAGGGCATATATTGTCACGTAGAGGCCATGCCGAGCAAGACGATCTGCTTTCCAACGTCTGAGGCTCCACCGTTCTCCACAATATCTTGTTTCCAGCGAACCACAAGAAGATCGTTGGAAAAATAGAAGGAGAGCACAACACTGCCAGCAGAAAGAGGTACTCTCCTTCCCTTATCTGTGTAAATCTTGTTGGGGAACGCAGTATTTCAAATTTTTTCCTACGATCACGCAAGATCTATGTAGGAGATGCATAGCAACGAGAGGGGAGAGTGTGTCCACGTACCCTCATAGACCGAAAGCGGAAGCGTTTAGTAATGCGGTTGATGTAGTCGAACGTCTTCGCGATCCAACCTATCCAAGCACCGAACGTACGGCATCTCCGCGTTCAGCACACGTTCAGCTCGATGACGTCCCTTGATCTCTTGATCCAGTTGAGCACAAGGGAGAGTTCCGTCAGTACGACGGCGTGACGACGATGATGATGAAGTTACCGGCGCAAGGCTTCGCCTAAGCACTACGACGATATGACCGAGGTGTGTAACTGTGGATGGGGGCACCACACACGGCTAAGAGAAGACTTGGTGTGCCTTTGGGGTGCCCCCTCCCACGTATATAAAAGGGGGGGGGGAGGAGAGGTGGCCGGCCCTAGGGGGGGCACGCCATGGGGGGAGTCCTACTTGGACTCCCGGTCCAAGTAGGATTCGGTCCCCCCGCCTTTCCTATTCCAAGTAGGAGAAGAAGGGAAGGAGGAAGAGGAGAGAAGGAAGGAGGGGGGCACCGCCCCCACCCCTTGTACAATTTGGACTGGGCAAAGGGGGGCGCATGCCACCTACTGGCCAACCCTCTCTCTTCTCCACTAAGGCCCATGGTGGCCCATTAACCTTCGCGGGGGGGGGGGGGGTCTGGTAACCCCCGGTACTCCAAAACTTATCCGAAACGACCCGAACCATTCCGATGTCCGAATGTAGCCTTCCAATATATGAATCTTTATGTCTCGACCATTTAGAGACTCCTCGTCATGTCCATGATCTCATCCGGGACTCCGAACAAACTTCGGTTCATCAAAACACGAAACTCATAATACAAATCGTCTTCGAACGTTAAGCGTGCGGACCCTATGGGTTTGAGAAGTATGTAGACATGATCGAGACATATCTCCGGTCAATAACCAATAGAGGAACCTGGATGCTCATATTGGCTCCTACATATTCTATGAAGATCTTTATCGGTCAAACTGCATAACAACATACGTCATTCCCTTTGTCATCGGTATGTTACTTGCCCGAGATTCGATCGTCGGTAACATCATACCTAGTTCAATGTCGTTACTAGCAAGTCTCTTTACTCGTTCCATAATGCATCATCCCGCAACTAACCCATTAGTCACAGTGCTTGCAAGGCTTATAGTGATGAGCATTACCGAGAGGGCCCAGAGATACCTCTCCGATACACGGAGTGACAAATCCTAATCTCGATCTATGCCAATTCAACAAACACCATCAGAGACATCTATAGAGCAACTTTATAATCACCCAGTTACATTGTGACGTCTAATAGCACACAAGGTGTTCCTCTGGTATTCGGGAGTTGCATAATCTCATAGTCCGAGGAACATGTATAAGTCATGAAGAAAGCAATAGCAATAAAACTTAATGATCATTATGCTAAGCTAACGGATGGGTCTTGTCCATCACATCATTCTTCTAATGATGTGATCCCGTTCATCAAATGACAACACGTGTCTATGGTCAGGAAACTTAACCATCTTTGATTAACGAGCTAGTCAAGTAGGCATACTAGGATACTCTGTTTGTCTATGTATTCACACATGTACTAAGTTTCCGGTTAATACAATTCTAGCATGAATAATGAAAATTTATCATGATATAAGGAAATATAAATGACAACTTTATTATTGCCTCTAGGGCATATTTCCTTCAGTCTCCCACTTGCACTAGAGTCAATAATCTAGATTACATAATAATGATTCTAACACCCATGGAGTCTTGGTGTTGATCATGTTTTGCTCGTGAGAGAGGCTTAGTCAACGGGTCTGCAATATTCAGATCCGTATGTATCTTGCAAATCTCTATGTCTCCCTCCTTGACTTGATTTCTGATGGAATTGAAGCGTCTCTTGATGTGCTTGGTTCTCTTGTGAAATCTGGATTCCTTTGCCAAGGCAATTGCACCAGTATTGTCACAAAAGATTTTCATTGGTCCCGATGCACTAGGTATTACACCTAGATCGGATATGAACTCCTTCATCCAGACTCCTTCATTTGCTACTTCCGAAGCAGCTATGTACTCCGCTTCACACGTAGATCCGGTAACACCCGGATGTAATTTACCTTATATGTATCCCAACTCTTGCCGTTTCCGGCCTAAGTTATTTTATTTCCTTGGGTTCGGGTTTTTGTCTCCGTGTGTTGTTGCCTTTGTCATGCATCTCATATCATGTCATCATGTGCATTGCATTTGCATATGTGTTCGCCTCATGCATCCGAGCATTTTCCCCGGTGTCCGTTTTGCATTCCGGCGCTCCTATCTCCTCCGGTGGTCCTTTCTCCCTCTTTTCGTGTGTGGGGGTTAAACATTTTCGGATTGGACCGAGACTTGTCATGCGGCCTTGGTTTACTACCCGTAGACTTCCTGTCAAGTTTCGTGCCATTTGGACTTCGTTTGATACTCCAACGATTAACCGAGGGACCGAGAAGGCCTCGTTTGTGTTGCAGCCCAACACCCTTCCAATTTGGCCCAAAACCCACCAAAACCCTCTCCATCATCTAGAGCATTCGATCACGATCGTGTGGCCGAAAACCGCACTCCATTTGGAGCTTCCTAGCTCCCTCTATGCCTATAAATAGACCCCCTTCCGAAACCATGGGTCTTCTTCCCCCGAAACCCTAGAAATCGTTTTTTGCCGCGCCGGACATGTCCGCTCCGCGCCGGACGCACCGCCGCCGCCGTCTGCGCCCAACCAGGGCGTGACACGTGGCGCCTCCGCGCCCCACATCGCCGAAGCCCGCCGGGCCCAACCCTGCCCCCCGCGGCCCGGATCCCGCGCGCCGCCAGCCCGCGTCTTCTCCGGCGCCAGTGCCGCGCCTCCTCGCCGATACTGCGCATCGCCGCCGTGCCCGAGGCGCCTCACCGCCGTCAGCCGCCGTCGCCGTCCGGCGACCTCATCGGCCCCGCCACACTTGCCGTAGCTCAGCCCGGCGCCGCCTCGCCGTCCCTCGCCGCGGTTCGCGCCGCCGCCGAGGTCCGGAGCTGGGATCTCCTCCACCGCGCCTTCTCCATTGCCGGCGCCGTCCTCCCCATCCTCTTCTCCGGCGAGCCCGCCTCCGCACTGCTACAGTGCTCGTGCTACAGTAGATCCAGATCTGGATCGGTTGACTTCTTCCCCGAAAACCCTAATTATTTTGCAAACTTTGGCATGCTATAACTCTCTCATAGTAGCTCCGATTTGTGCGTGTAGCATATCAAAATGTTCGTCTCAACGAGTACATCATTTCATCTCACTGTATCATTTTCATTTGAGCTCATCTTGATGCCCGAAATGCTATTGGAAGAGGGCTATATGATAAACTTGGCAGATCTGTTTCATCAAATAGATATTTGTCATTTTGCCATGATTAATGTGTGCATGATATGCTCCTGAGCTCTACATGTGTTTTGTTATATGCCATACCATCTTTACAGAGGTGCTTACCATGTATTTTTGTGACATCTGTGGTGACTAGCACAAGCTTGCAAAGTAGCGTAATCGGTAATGCTGATTTCAGAGACTTAGAATTTCACCAAGTCCTTGTCCTGATTTTGTCGGTATGCCATATGTTCATGTTGTTTCCTAGTGATCCGTGCCTCTTTTAAGGATGATCAGTAAGGATGATTTGTTAAAATTGTGGTGCTCTATCCATCCATGTCTTTGTTTGCATTTATGGAGCACCCTAACTTGAGTCAATCGAGCTCTACTTTTGCTATATCGTGAATCCTGGCAGATTGTTGACTTGTTAGCGATTTTGCCGAGGATGTTGCTATTGATCCGTGCATGCTATGTTGTTGTCCTTGCAATGTATAGCTTCTATGATATGTATTCTTGATGGGTGTATGCTTAGTTTGTCATTCCATGCTCTGTAGTGAGTGCATCGAGCTGGTAAACATGCCTACTCGTTAACTGATTTTGCATGCTCCAGTTTTTCACTAAGTCTGAGATCTGTTTATGTTTTTGCCATGTTCACATGCTTGCAATGATATTTTCTGATCCCTTTGGCTCAAGGTCACTAAGGGACTTTTGTTAAGTGCTTTGAGTAGCTTCATGCCATACCTTGCTTTGCCATGTTAAGATCCTATAGCTTGTAGTTTTCATGCTCTAAAGTATGCTTCCTGATGTTAAATTCCAGACTTGTGTTAATTTCACTAAGTCTGAAACCTGTTATCATTTGCATTTTTGCCATGCTTGTTTGAAACTGTTAATGGATGAATTAGCCGTAGCTCAGTGTTCATATTTTGTCAATCATCATGAGTGGATCCCTGCCATGTATTTTGTTGTCATGTTTGAGTGCTGTAGCATATTTATCTTGTTGCTTTTAGATGGCTATTTGCTGATAATCGCAGACCGGTGCCATATTTGTTTTGCTTGCCATTTCCAAACCGTGCATCCGATTCCGGTGATCTTTATATCGATTTCAACCGTAATCACCTCACCTTTCCAGTGGCACTCTTGGATTTCCAAGTTGAGGACAGGTTCAATCATTCCTTGTCAAATCTTGCATATGCATCACATATCGCGTCCCGCATAGTATACCATGTTTGCATCATGTTGTTTGAGCATTGCACGTGGTTGATTGTGTTCCTTTTGCTTGTTTGGGTAGAGCCGGGAGACGATTTCGCTAACGAGGAGCCCATTGAGTTGGCTTACGAGGATCAAGTCAACTCTGACAACTTTGCAGGCAAGATGATCATACCCTCGAAATCACTTCTATCTTTGCTTGCTAGATGCTCGCTCTTTTGCTATGCCTATGCTACGATACCTACCACTTGCTTATCATGCCTCCCAAATTGCCATGTCAAACCTCTAACCCACCATGTCCTAGCAAACCGTTGATTGGCTATGTTACCGCTTTGCTCAGCCCCTCTTATAGCGTTGCTAGTTGCAGGTGAAGATTGGAGATCGTTCCTTATTGGAACATTGTTTATTGTTGGGATATCACTATATTATCTTGTTATCTTAATGCACCTATATACTTGGTAAAGGGTGGAAGGCTCGGCCTTTTTCCTAGTGTTTTGTTCCACTCTTGCCGCCCTAGTTTCCGTCATATCGGTGTTATGTTCCCGGATTTTGTGTTCCTTACGCGGTTGGGTTATAATGGGAACCCCTTGATAGTTCGCCTTGAATAAAACTCTTCTAATGCCCAACATTGGTTTTACCATTCGCCACCTAGCCCTTTTTTCCCTTGGGTTTCGCGGACTCAAGGGTCATCTATTTTAACCCCCCCCTGGGCCAGTGCTCTCTAAGTGTTGGTCCAACTGAGCGATGTGCGGGGCTACCAGGGGCAACTCTGGGCTGGCCTACCCGACGTCTTGCTCATCCGGTGTGCCCTGAGAATGAGATATGTGCAGCTCCTATCGAGATTTGTCGGCACATCTGGGTGGTGTTGCTGGTTTAGTTTTACCATTGTCGAGGATGTCTTGTAACCGGGATGCCGAGTCTGATCGGCTTCCCGCTAGAAGGAATTTCCTTCGTTGATCGTGAGAGCTTGTGATGGGCTAAGTTGGGACACCCCTGCAGGGATTTGAACTTTCAAAAGCCGTGCCCGCGGTTATGGGCAGATGGGAGTTTGTTAATGTCCGGTTGTAGATAACATGAAACTTAACTTAATTAAAATGAATCAACCGCGTTGGCGTTGATTCGTTGGCGTTGTTGAGTCTAGGAAAATGTTTTGAGTCATTTAGGATTATATATATCGGAGAGTTTAGGAATTCCTTTTACTCCCCAGTCCCTTCATCGCTCTGGTAAGGCATACTGACGTAGAGTTTTGACTCTTCTCTTCTCAAATTTCACTACAATTTTTTTAGGATCACGCGGGTATCTTGAAATCGTTTCGATCAATTTGTGACGAGAACATTGTTCTTGGTGCCCCCTGTCATTTAGGGGTTGTGGCAGTGTCCCGGGGAGTTGAGCTCCGAGGTGTTGTCGTCACAATTTTATCGTTGAGATTCTGGAATACCTGAGTTTCGCCGACATTGAAAATCTCTTTTATGCAGTTGTTGGTGAGATAACCTCGACGCCACCCGGTACTGGGGCGGGAGTTCGGGAGTATTGCCATAACTTGTATAACAGATGCTTTTCGAAGGTTGAGGTAGACGATTTCCGAAGTTTTTCTCGTATATGTGCAGCTCCTATCGGGATTTGTCGGCACATCTGGGTGGTGTTGCTGGTTTAGTTTTACCATTGTCGAGGATGTCTTGTAATCGGGATGCCGAGTCTGATCGGGTCTTCCCGCTAGAAGGAATTTCCTTCGTTGATCATGAGAGCTTGTGATGGGCTAAGTTGGGACACCCCTGCAGGGATTTGAACTTTCGAAAGCCGTGCCCGCGGTTATGGGCAGATGGGAGTTTGTTAATGTCCGGTTGTAGATAACATGAAACTTAACTTAATTAAAATGAATCAACCGCATGTGTAATCGTGATGGTCTCTTCTCGGCGGAGTCCGGGAAGTGAACACGATGTTGGAGTAATGTTTGACGTAGGTTGTTCTAGGATCACTTCTTGATCATAGTTATTCGTCTGTGCTTTGCCTTCTCTTCTCGCTCTCTTTTGCGAACAGGTTAGCCACCATATATGCTAGTCGCTTGCCGCAGCTCCACATTTTACCTTGCCCTACCTATAAGATTAAATAGTCTTGATCACGAGGGTGCGAGATTGCTGAGTCCCCGTGACTCACAGATTACTTCCAAAACCAGATGCAGGGACCGATGACACCGTTCCAGACGACGCGCGTGCGCTCAAGTGGGAGTTTGATGAAGACTCTCGTTGTTACTATGTGTCTTTCCCAGATGATCAGTAGTGGTGCCCAGTTGGGGCGATCGGGGAGCGTGTCGCATGTGGGGGTTGATCTTTTATTTTGGTACCGTAGTCGGACCATGAGTGTATTGGATGATTGTAATGTTATTCATGTATTTGTGTGACGTGGCGAGTGTAAGCCAACTATGTATCCTTTCCCCTTTTAGCTATTTACATGGGTTGTTGTGAAGATTACCTTACTTGCGACATTGCTTTCAATGCGGTTATGCCTCTAAGTCGTGCTTCGACACGTAGGAGATATAGCCGCATCGAGGGCGTTACAAGTTGGTAATCAGAGCCTTCCCCGACCTTAGGAGCCCCCTGCTTGATCGAATCGTTGGCGTTGTTGAGTCTAGGAAAATGTTTTGAGTCATTTAGGATTATATATATGGGAGAGTTTAGGAATTCCTTTTACTCCCCAGTCCCTTCATCGCTCTGGTAAGGCATACTGACGTAGAGTTTTGACTGTTCTCTTATCAAATTTCACTACAATTTTTTTAGGATCACGCGGGTATCTTGAAATCGTTTCGATCAATTTGTGACGAGAACATTGTTCTTGGTGCCTCCTGTCATTTAGGGGTTGTGGCAGTGTCCCGGGGAGTTGAGCTCCGAGGTGTTGTCGTCATAATTTTATCGTTGAGATTCTGGAATACCTGAGTTTCACCGACATCGAAAATCTCTTTTATGCAGTTGTTGGTGAGATAACCTCGACGCCACCCGGTACTGGGGCGGGAGTTTGGGAGTATTGCCATAACTTGTATAACAGATGCTTTTCGAAGGTTGAGGTAGACGATTTCCGATGTTTTTCTCGGATATGTGTTTAGGGATGGATACAACTGGATGTAGGATTTGCTAGATTTGGGTGAGATATTATGCTTCCCCTGTATCCCCAACACCTGATTGCATAACCGGAAAGGTTTGGGAGTTTCATAGGTGGGAATTCTTGTAGCTCTAGTTCTTCTTCCGTAGATATTTGGTTTGGGATTGGGTAATCCTCACCAAGTATTCATTCTTGTCTGTACCTTGTTGGTTTTATTCTTCTACCTCAATTCTAAGTGGCTTCTCAATTTATGGATATGTGACCATTTTGATAGGAATGCATTCGTTCATTTGGTTCGGATGTGAAGACTTTATGTTGCAATTTCAACCCGTTTGATTCAGCTTCGATATTTGCCTGTCAATGTGCTAATGGATGTCAACCTCTTCGGGATGGCTCCTCCAACGCGCACGACTCCGAATCCTAATCCGCCTCCACCACCTCCACCTCCGGAGGCATGGCAAGCTGTGATGGCCGCTACCAATGCAAACACGCAGCTGATCATGCAACTTCTTCAAGAGCACAATCAAGGGAACCAGGGCCAAGGCAACAATCAGAATCACTTTGCTACACTCAACCAGTTCCTTGCTAACCAGCCAAAGACCTTCAGCAATTGTGTTGAGGCAACAGACGCTGATGATTGGCTCGTGGACATATGCAAGCATTTTGAGTGCAGTATCGTCAGGCCTGAGGACTTTGTCAAGTTCGCTTCCTTCCAACTCAAAGACCAAGCTGCATAATGGTTTCAGCAGTACAAAGATTCTAGAGGAGGCCGTGTGATTACCTGGGATGAATTCTGTCAAGACTTCAAAGCTCATCATATTCCTCAGAGCATGGTTGAAAGCAAGCGTGAGGAATTCCGCAACCTGAAGCAAGGCTCTATGTCTGTTTACGAGTACAACAAGATGTTTCAGAAGCTCGCCTGTTTTGCTAAGCATGACATCCCTGACGAGAAGAGCATGATATACCAATTCAGGGGTGGTCTCAGAGAAGAAATCCAGCTAGCTCTCGTTCTCTTTGAGCCCAAGAGGTACGATGAGTTTTACAACATGGCAATGAAGCAAGAGACTGCTCAACTGAAGTGCGATGCTTCCAAGAAGCGAGTCAGAGATTCTATTCCTTCTTCCTCAACTCAAGTGGCTAAGCAGCAGAAGTATTGGCTTCCTCCTCCTCCATTCCGTCAGCCTTATCAGCAGAAGAGCAAATGTGGCAGTGGATCTTCCCCCCCCCCCACCCCCGGCTTTCAGAACAAGACTTCGTCTCAAGCTCCAAGATCAAGTGCTCCGTATCACCGTCCACTTTCAGAGGTCACGTGCAACAAGTGCCAATAGAAGGGTCACTATGCCAACAAATGCTTCAATCAGAGGCGTCTCCCTCCTCCTCCTCCTGTCAGATCTGCAAGTACAGCTATGGTCAAGCATAACCCCAAGTCTGCCAAGGTCAACTTGTTGAATGCAGCTCAGGCAGAGGACTCGCCAGATGTGATTATGGGTAACCTTCTTATTAATGACATTCCCGCAAGAGTTCTTTTTGATACTGGTGCATCTTTGTCATTTTTATCGAAGCCTTTTGCATCCATGCATGATGTGCACACTGTTGATTTGCCTAAGCCGATAGCAGTTTCTTCTCCGGGTTTGTTCATGAACACCAAAATGATGGCTCCGGATGTTACTATCATGTTGGGTGACTACAAGTTTCTTTCTTCTCCAATGGTCCTTGGTAACTCGGATATTGATCTTATTATTGGAATGGACTGGCTTTCTAAGAACAAGGCTCAGCTTGATTGTGCTGCCAGGAAGATTCAATTGACTCATTCGTCTGAGGATGTAATTGTCTTTGCTGCTAATGACGATACCATCCGTCTGTTTTCTCTCAATGAGAAGGGCGAACTGGATGCCATCTCTCAAATTCCATTCGTTTGCGAATATCAAGATGTCTTTCTAGAAGAGCTTCCAGGAATGCCTCCGCACCGGCCAGTTGAATTCGTCATCGATCTTGAGCCTGGCACGGAACCTGTTTGCAAACGTCCTTACAAGCTTGGACCTGAAGAGTTGAAAGAGCTGAAGAAGCAACTTGATATTCAAGAGCGAATGGGTCTCATCCGACCTAGTTCTTCTCCGTGGGGTTGTGGAGTTCTTTTTGTGAAGAAGGATGGAACGGACCGACTCTGTGTTGACTACCGTCCATTGAACAAGAAGACTATAAAGAACAAGTACCCACTTCCCAACATCAACGAGCTATTTGAACAACTCAAAGGTGCTCAAGTATTCTCCAAGCTTGATCTCCGTATGGGCTATCACCAGATTCGAATTCATGAGCAAGATATTCCCAAGACGGCATTCAGAACAAGCTATGGGTCATATGAATATACTGTCATGTCTTTTGGCCTCGTCAACGCTCCTCCGACTTTCTCTCGCATGATGAAGTTCATCTTCAACCCTTACACAAATGACTTCGTCTTGGTCTACCTCGATGAAATTTTGGTCTTTTCCAAGAACAAGGAAGATCATGCCAAGCACTTGCGTCTGGTGCTCGATAAGCTCAGAGAACATCAGTTTGATGCCAAGTTTTCAAAGTGCGAGTTTTGGCTCGACGAGGTTCTCTATCTTGGGCATATCATCTCTGCCAAGGGCATAGCGGTGAATCCTGAGAAGGTGTCTGCAATTGTGAATTGGGAACCACCTCAGAACGTGAAGCAACTCCGCAGCTTCCTTGGTCTCGCAAGCTATTGTCGAAGGTTCGTTGAGAACTTCTCAAAGATCGCGAAGCCGCTTTCCAACCTTCTCCAGAAGCACGTGAAGTATGTTTGGTCTCCGGAATGTGACATCGCTTTCAACACCCTGAAAGAGAAATTAGTCACTGCTCCAGTTCTGACTCCTCCTGATGAATCCAAGTCGTTCGAGGTCTTCTGCGATGCCTCTCTTCAAGGTCTTGGTGCAGTGTTGATGCAAGAGAAGAAAGTTGTGGCTTATACCTCTCGCCAGTTGAAGCCCAACGAGAAGAACTACCCCACTCATGACCTCGAGTTGGCGGTAGTTGTGCATGCTCTTTTGACTTGGAGACATCTCTTATTGGGAAGAAAAGTGGACATCTTCACTGACCACAAGAGTCTCAAGTACATCTTCACTCAGCCTAATCTCAACCTCAGGCAGACTCGTTGGGTCGAAATGATTCAAGAGTATAATCCGAGCATCGAATATACTCCAGGAAAGGCCAATGTAATTACTGACGCATTGAGCAGGAAGGCATACTGCAGCAGTTTGATTCTCAAGCCTTACCAACCCGAGCTTTGTGAAGCTTTCTGCAAACTCAATCTGCAAGTTGTTCCTCAAGGTTTCCTCGCCAACCTTCAAGTCTCTCCTACTTTGGAAGATCAGATTCGCGAGGCTCAACTTCTTGATGCTATGGTGAAGAAGGTGAAGATTGGGATTGCCAAGAGTCAATCCAAGTACAAGTGCTATCGCCTTGATGACAAGGATACTCTCTTCTTCGAGGATCGCATTGTTGTGCCTAAAGGTGACCTCCATAAAGTCATTATGAACGAGGCGCACAATTCGCTCCTCTCCATCCACCCTGGAAGCATGAAGATGTACCAGGACCTCAAGCAGGCTTATTGGTGGACTCGAATGAAGCGCGAGATTGCTCAGTTCGTGAATGAATGTGATGTCTGCAGAAGAGTGAAGGCAGAACACCAACGACCAGCTGGTCTCCTCCAACCTCTTGCCATTCCAGAATGGAAGTTTGACCACATTGAGATGGACTTCGTGACGGGATTTCCAAAGTACAAGCGTGGCAATGATGCTATATTCGTTGTCATCGACAAACTCACTAAAGTGGCTCACTTTCTGCCTATCAAAGAGTCTATCACTGCAGCTCAATTGGCGGAGCTTTATACCTCTCAGATTGTCTCTCTACACGGCATTCCACAGTTGATCTCTTCAGACCGCGGCAGCATCTTTACCTCCAAGTTTTGGGATTCTTTTCAGAAGGCCATGGGCACCAACATTCGTTTCAGCACAACTTTTCATCCTCGAACTAGCGTTCAAGTCGAGCGTGTCAATCAGATTATGGAAGATATGCTCAGGGCTTGCGTTATCTCTTTCAGTATGAAGTGGGAAGATTGTCTTCCATATGCCGAGTTCTCCTACAACAACAACTTCCAAGCGAGTTCGGGCAAGGCCCCATTTGAAATTCTCTATGGCAAGAAGTGCCGTACTCCTCTTAACTGGTCAGAAACCGGTGAACGTCAACTTCTTGGAAATGACTTGATCACAGAGGCAGAGGAGATGTGCAAAGTCATTCGTGATAACCTCAAAGCAGCGCAATCACGCCAGAAGAGCTACTATGATAGTAAGCATCGTGATTTGGCTTTCGAGATCGGAGACCATGTTTACCTCCACGTCTCTCCAATGAAAGGTACTCGTCGCTTCGGTATCAAAGGGAAGCTTGCCCCTAGATACGTGGGCCCTTTCAAGATCGTCAGCAAGAGAGGCGATCTCGCCTATCAACTCGAGCTTCCTCTCAACTTTGCAAATGTGCACGACGTGTTCCATGTCTCTTAGCTCCGCAAGTGCTTCAAGACTCCTGACCGCACCGTCAACTTCGAAGACATTGATCTCCAAGAAGACCTTTCTTATCGTGAGCACCCAGTTGCTATTCTTGAAGAAACTGAGCGCAAGACTCGCAATAAGTCAATCAAATTCCTCAAAGTCAAGTGGTCACACCATTCCGACCGTGAAGCCACCTGGGAACACGAGGATCACCTCTGTTCTGAGTACCCGGCGTTTTTCCAGTCCTAGATCTCGGTACGAGATTCTTTCGTAGTGGTGGAGTGTTGTAACACTCCGGATGTAATTTACCTTATATGTATCCCAACTCTTGCCGTTTCCGGCCTAAGTTATTTTATTTCCTCGGGTTCGGGTTTTTTTCTCCGTGTGTTGTTGCCTTTGTCATGCATCTCGTATCATGTCATCATGTGCATTGCATTTGCATACGTGTTCGCCTCATGCATCCGAGCATTTTCCCCGTTGTCCGTTTTGCATTCCGGTGCTCCTATCTCCTTCGGTGGTCCTTTCTTCCTATTTTCGTGTGTGGGGGTTAAACATTTCTGAATTGGACCGAGACTTGTCATGCGGCCTTGGTTTACTACTGGTAGACCGCCTGTCAAGTTTCGTGCCATTTGGACTTCGTTTGATACTCCAACGGTTAACCGAGGGACCGAGAAGGCCTCGTTTGTGTTGCAGCCCAACACCCTTCCAATTTGGCCCAAAACCCACCTAAACCCTCTCCATCATCTAGAGCGTTTGATCACGATCGTGTGGCAGAAAACCGCACTCCATTTGGAGCTTCCTAGGTCCCTCTATGCCTATAAATAGATCCCCTTCCGAAACCACGGGTCTTCTTCCCTCGAAACCCTAGAAATCTCTTCTGCCGCGCCGGACATGTCCGCTCCGCGCCGGACGCACCGCCGCCGCCGTCCGCGCCCAACCAGGGTATGACACGTGGCGCCTCTGCGCCCCACATCGCCGAAGCCCGCCGGGCCCAACCCCGGCCCCCGCGGCCCGAATCCCGCGCGCCGCCAGCCCGCGTCTTCTCCGACGCCAGTGCCGCGCCTCCTCGCCGATACTGCGCATCACCGCCGCGGCCGAGGCGCCTCGCCGCCGTCAGCCGCCGTCGCTGCCCGGCAACCTCGTCGGCCCCGCCGCACCTGCTGTAGCTCAGCCCGGCGCCGCCTCGCCATCCCTCGCCGCGGTTCGCGCCGCCGCCAAGGTCCGACACCGGGATCTCCTCCACCGCGCCTTCTCCGTTGCCGGCGCCATCCTCCCCATCCTCTTCTCTGGCGTGCCCGCCGCCGCGCTGCTACAGTGCTCGTGCTACAGTAGATCCAGATCTGGATCGGTTGACTTCTTCCCCGAAAACCCTAATTATTTTGCAAACTTTGGCATGCTATAACTCTCTCATAGTAGCTCCGATTTGTGCGTGTAGCATATCAAAATGTTTGTCTCAAAGAGTACATCATTTCATCTCATTGCATCATTTTCATTTGAGCTCATCTTGATGCCCGAAATGCTGTTGGAAGAGGGCTATGTAATAAACTTGGCAGATCTGTTTCATCAAATAGATATTTGTCATTTTTGCCATGATTAATGTGTGCATGATATGCTCCTGAGCTCTACATGTGTTTTGTTATATGCCATGCTATGTTTAAAGAGGTGGCTAGCACAAGCTTGCAAAGTAGCGTAATCGGTAATGCTGATTTCAGAGACTTAGAATTTCACCAAGTCCTTGTCCTGATTTTGTCGGTATGCCATATGTTCATGTTGTTTCCTAGTGACCCGTGCCTCTTTTGAGGATGATCGGTAAGGATGATTTGTTAAAATTGTGGTGCTCTATCCATCCAGGTCTTTATTTGCATTTATGGAGCACCTAGCTTGAGTCAATCGAGCTCTACTTTTGCTATATCGTGAATCCTGGCAGATTGTTGACTTGTTAGCGATTTTGCCGAGGATGTTGCTATTGATCCGTGCATGCTATGTTGTTGTCCTTTCCATGTATAGCTTCTATGATATGTATTCTTGATGGGTGTATGCTTAGTTTGTCATGCCATGCTCTGTAGTGAGTGCATCGAGCTGGTAAACATGCCTACTCGTTAACTGATTTTGCATGCTCCAGTTTTTCACTAAGTCTGAGATCTGTTTATGTTTTTGCCATGTTCACATGCTTGCAATGATATTTTCTGATCCGTTTGGCTCAAGGTCACTAAGGGACTTTTGTTAAGTGCTTTGAGTAGCTTCATGCCATACCTTGCTTTGCCATGTTAAGATCCTATAGCTTGTAGTTTTCATGCTCTAAAGTATGCTTCCTGATGTTAAATTCCAGACTTGTGTTAATTTCACTAAGTCTGAAACCTGTTATCATTTGCATTTTTGCCATGCTTGTTTGAAACTGTTCATGGATGAATTAGCCGTAGCTCAGTGTTCATCTTTTGTCAATCATCATGAGTGGATCCCTGCCATGTATTTTGTTGTCATGTTTGAGTGCTGTAGCATATTTATCTTGTTGCTTTTAGATGGCTATTTGCTGATAATCGCAGACCGGTGCCATATATGTTTTGCTTGCCATTTCCAAACCGTGCATCCAATTCCGGTGATCTTTATATCGATTTCAACCGTAATCACCTCACCTTTCCAGTGGCACTCTTGGATTTCCAAGTTGAGGACAGGTTCAATCATTCCTTGTCAAATCTTGCATATGCATCACATATCGCGTCCCGCATAGTATACCATGTTTGCATCATGTTGTTTGAGCATTGCGCGTGGTTGATTATGTTCCTTTTGCTTGTTTGGGTAGAGCCGGGAGACGAGTTCGCTAACGAGGAGCCCATTGAGTTCGCTTACAAGGATCAAGTCAACTCTGACAACTTTGCAGGCAAGATGATCATACCCTCGAAATCACTTCTATATTTGCTAGCTAGATGCTCGCTCTTTTGCTATGCCTATGCTACGACACCTACCACTTGCTTATCATGCCTCCCAAATTGCCATGTCAAACCTCTAACCCACCATGTCCTAGCAAACCGTTGATTGGCTATGTTACCGCTTTGCTCAGCCCCTCTTATAGCGTTGCTAGTTGCAGGTGAAGATTGGAGATCGTTCCTTGTTGGAACATTGTTTATTGTTGGGATATCACTATATTATCTTGTTATCTTAATGCACCTATATACTTGGTAAAGGGTGGAAGGCTCGGCCTTTTTCCTAGTGTTTTGTTCCACTCTTGCCGCCCTAGTTTCCGTCATATCGGTGTTATGTTCCCGGATTTTGTGTTCCTTACGCGGTTGGGTTATAATGGGAACCCCTTGACAGTTCGCCTTGAATAAAACTCTTCCAGCAATGCCCAACATTGGTTTT